>NW_027271659.1:0-157500 GCF_040938485.1 Diadema antillarum
CGGCAGGAGAGATCAGCATGTTTAAAGTCTATGTCACTTAATGATATTAAGTAACATAGACTTTGATGTAACTTTATGTAGAAATTAGGGGCTTAGCAAAACTGACAGCATGATGCTATTCTACGTCAGTTTACAGTTTGATATAATCTATTGTAGAAAACTGGCACTCAAAACAGCAAACGATACCTTTAAAGTGAAAAAAATGCCTGTTTCAATTACAGAGAATGAACGGGCATGAATAAAATAGAAATAACTTAATCACAATCTCATACCTCTAAATATAAAAATTTAATATCTGTTGGGAATTAACTATCTGTTGACACGGGTGCTGCTTAGTCATAGTTCGACTTTCGTGTTACGAACAAGATAGCACATTATCAACCGACATAATGTTGCTTCGAGAAACTGCAGGGCTTTTTTTATTTGTTTGTTTGCGTTGCTTTTTTTTTTGTAATCAGACCGTGAAATGATTAACACCTTTGTCGCTGTTATCTACTGAATCATTGTTACCAAATAATAACACGGCGATTTAAGTGAAAATATTTCTTTATTTTCTTTTTACTGCGAATTACTTTACAGTGTGTATTATGCGCTCTTGAAAATAAGTTGCTCGGAAACATTGTCTTATTTTCGAGACTAGTTTATAAATTCAAAGGAGTCATAATAACGGTGTATGGGCAACGTTTAGTTAGTTCACTTTGACAAGATGAACAAACATTAGAATGTCATTCTCTTGAATGCGGTCCAATGCACCACCGAGGCCAAAAACACCGGTAGTCTCAAACACACACTCACTTGAAGTAGTATTCAAACACACACTCACTTGAAGTAGATTCGGAAAGGAATGCTGGTTCCATATCTTTAATCTATGAATAGACAATGGAGGGAATCTATAAACAAACAAACAAACAAGCAAAATTCTCAACTATGATCTTTGTAACGCTAACAGGTTTTGGCGTCATTTCGTCATGTACTGTACTTTCCTGTCTGAACAAGAAACTACGCATTGACGACGTTGCACTCATTCGCTTAGTAAGCCAAGTGTGTTTCATGAAAATATGATATCTTATCCAGCAACACTTACGTGTCAGTACTACATGATAGTTTCTGAGAAGAAAACTGTCAGAATTAGCGTCCACTTGGCAAGGCCTGATGCGGATTTAGCGCTTCTGTGTCTCCTAGCCACAGGACCCACGCGTGACGTGCCCACGATACCGTTAGAAGTCAACCCGCACGCTGTCTGTACTGGAGCTGCAAAAAACATTACTTGCCATATGATACGCCATTTCTGCCTCGATACATCATTCTGAAGATTAAAAGGCAGAACCTAACTTTATGCCGGTCTATAAGTATATCTGAAAGTATCGTTAAATCAACATAAACTGTACTTGCCCAACCTCTCAAAGCTTCCCCACGTCCATTCTCTCGTGCACAGTAGCAACCGATTGTGATAAAGAATGTATAATAAAAATGAGCAGAGCGACATGGCACGATTTTCTGCCAATATCTTAATACCTAGAGCTCAGTGAATAGCCTGCAGCTCAGTAACGAGAACTCCTTATCTCATGTAGGAGTGACCCAATTATGAGTTCACTGGCCATCCTTCCTCAAGTGAAAGTCACAGTAAGTAATAAGTATATCACACAGGGGATTAAAATTCGTAGATCAGCTATTAACGAAGCACCCAGAATACCTCTTTTGCTTCTGCGCTAATCGTGATAACGATTGAAAAGGAAAACCGCCTCAACCGAAATTCCTCGATTAAAAAATAAAATAGAATAAACAGTGTACATGAGGACGCTCTATATAGCTTGTTCACTTCCTCGTGTAAATTCATTTTTAAAAAGTCATAAAAATAGCATTGATTGGTGCATTGGAATTTGATGTGACATAAGTGGGATAGAAGCAAAAAAAGTGTAAAAGTGTGTGTGCATCCGTGCGCGTACGTACATTGTTTTTGTATGTTGACACATCCAATATTCATCGTGATCCTTTGCTCTTCCGTAGTTCATTAGCCCCTGAACGAAAATGGGATGTGTACTATCGCGTAAAGGTGCGAATCTTCGATGTGGACTTGTAAACTCTGAAAGCAGCAAGTTTCAGTGGGTGCACGTCACGAGTTCGACACCCACGAGTCACTCAGCTCGATACTAAGCAAATAAAGCCCATGAGTCCGACACTAGGCAAACAAAGCCCAGGAGACTTAAGTCCCGTAATGTAATGTCGGTCTCATCTCCTGGGCCTTTTTTGCTCTCGTGGGCCTTTTTTGCCCAGTGTCAAACTCGTGGGTCTTGTTTGCCTATTGTAGGACTCATGGGCCTTAATTTGCCTTGTGTAGAGCTCATGGGCTGTATGACTAAAGGACATTTATCAATGTCGAACTCGTGAGCGGTAAGGCTCGTGGGTGTCGGTCTCATGGGATGATCCCGTTTCAGTGACCAATAATTATGGTGGCTGTCAGTGGCGCCTCAACCAAGGCTTGTAAACACAGGCAAGCTTTCATCGACCAACAAAGCTTGGTGTACGCCGAAATCATCGGTACATTTCGTTTCGTTCAATGTATGCTAAATTGACATTATTCAAAAAGGGTGTAACGTGAATGATGTTGCAGTGGTTTAGCGGTAACCTATTATACAGTCAAACTGTTGCTCTGTCATCGACGTCTCACCGATTCTCGTTACAGAACATTCTTCTTTACATCTGTGGCATTTGATGGAAATGTTCACAGCAAAAGAGACGGTAAGAATGATGGGAATAAAGATGACATAGGTAATGGTAATGATGAAAACATGACTATGCCTTATGCTTAGTGTTAATTATTTAGAACAAATGTAGAACGATATTAGTTGTCTTCCATTTTGTAACTGATGACTCGATCCACAGACAGAAACTGATATGTGTGTTGAAAAGTGCTAGGAAGATTATGAACGTAAAGTCCATGTTTACTACATCTTATTACGAATAAAGGGCCTTTGCTCACTGCATGACAAACATTTTGCTTAGCACCGTGATGTTCGTTATTCCGAAGGTTCATTAATCCGAAAAGATGTAAGGTTCATTATTCCGAAACACGCAAATTCCCTATATATTCCCTATAAATTTCCTATGTTCGTTAATTCGAAAATGAAAAGGGTTCGTTGATCCGAACATTAAAATGGCGTTATTCCGAAGGTGTGTTATTCCCAAGATTCGTTAATCCGAAAATGAAATGAGGTTCGTTATTCCCATAGAAGGTTCGTTAATCCGAAAACGAACAGACGGTGCCTACTAAAGAACCTGCGGAATTATGAACCTCATTTCGTTTTCGGATTAACGGACTTTAGGAATAACGAACTTTCGGAATAACGAACTGTAACCACGGATATAGTACCGTATAGTAAAAAGCACCGTAGTAAAAAGCACAGCAAACTGGTGGGGCTAGCACTACTATTGCGGTGGTATGCAAACCAGTGAGAACAGAAACAGAAATAGTCCGGGGCTAAGAAAACCGACGAAGACAGTGTTACGCTGCACTCAACCCAAGGCAAGACGATCAATGAAAATTCAACTCCGCAGCGTTATCACGATGACGCCGCTCGGGTGTATGGTCGCCGAAATTATACTTCTTTAATGGAAAAAACACGTCTATGAATTGATATTGAGCCATAAATTCTTGGTAAATGGCTGAAAAGAGCTTTCTATTTTTTTTTTTAAATTCTACGACTGATTTTAAAAGCATGATAAAACAGATACGCGATGAAATAAGATCAGAATTCATGACGTTTTGAGTCGATGTAGAAATATTGCTGTGATTGACGGTTGGAGTGCAGTATGTAGAATGTATACACGTGATTTGTATCCGTGACACACACACACACACACACACACACACACACACACACACACACACACACACACACACACACACACACACACACAAAGACATGGGAGACCAAAGTTTCGTGTACCAGGCGGGCACTCCGCATGCGACGGTGAATGCATGGAAAACGGATAGACGCACTCCGAAGGTTCGTTATTTATAGGCACACAAATTCCATATACCTGGATGTTCGTTAATCCGAAAATGAAAGAGGGCTTGTTAGTCCGAACTTTGTGGCGTCATTCCGAAGGTATATTTCGAAGGTTCGTAATTCCGAAAATGAAATGAGGTATGTTATTCCGAAGGTTCAACAATCCAAACATGAAAAGAAGGTGCGTATACTAACGAACCTTTGGAATTGCAAACCTTATTCCGTTTTCGGATTAACGAACCTTCGGAATATCGAGTCTTATTTCATTTTTGGAATAACCTCCGGAATAATAAATCTGCAGAAAGAACGAACCTTCGAAATAACAAACCTTATAATAAGGTTCGTCTCGTCAGTCCGAAAATGAAATAATAATATCTTATTTTCGGACTGACGAACTTTCGGAATAACGAACTGTATACCACGCACGTGCGGTATATGATCATAATCTACAAGGCGTAGGGGCCTCTCCCCTACCCCCTCCTTCTATAATGAAATGTGAAATATTAAAATACATCACGCTGCCTGAGATTGTGTAGCAATCAGAGTGAATCATCTTTTTCCTAAACTGTAATCAAGCCACGAGGGTCATTGCCGTTGGGAAGTCTGAGGGGCTACTGAAGTTAGGTGTCAATTAGTGACCTCTCCCTTCTGGACGAATACCGGAACTTGCAATTAATAGCCCATCAGTAATTGTGTCTCTTAATCTTGAAAGGAGTTGCAGAGAGACAGACCAAAAGTATTCACATGTTCCATCATTCACAGCTTAGAAAATCTGAGACCCTTCTGTGAAAATCTGTGAACACCTTCCTTCTCCCTTGTTTGACCCCCGAATCCTCGTTCCATGGGTATTAAATCCGTGAAATTTGGACTACTTAGGTGATTAGCAGACATGATATCATCGGAAGGGCGTGATAGTGCAATGACGCCGAAGTCCATGCTCTGACTAATCTCATAGGAGAATATAAGTTACACGTATCATGACTGATGATGATGGTAATGATGATGATGATGGTTTATCATTATCATTATATTCATAATCAGCTCAAGTGTAGTGAAGAAGAATTGCACGAGGGCTGATTATGCATTTGGAATACATATTGACTGCAATAGTTCATGCAGGGCACCATTTGTAATATCAAATAAAGTGTATGATTAACTTAACATTGATTTGACTATAATATACTATATAGGTTACGGAGATTCCCCGTGTAAGAATAGTTCACGACCGTGAACTGTGACCAAATCAATGTCACGCGGTGTCGATGTGACCAAGCATAATATTAGGTATCTTCACTAGCGCAATTCGTATGCCATGCTGAATTATCTGGACGTAGATTTCTTAATATAAGAAACCTGAAAAGCTCATAACCCACTTGTATGGACAATAAGATTGGGTTGAGATGTTATACGACGTAATATACCAGAGTTAAACCCTGGATATCCTCCCCCTTCTCTCTGATGTAGAATCCTCGATCATGACATTTCCTTTTGATGGCGCCCATGTCCGTTAGCTTGATAATGGCGCTCTTTAAGTTCATTCCACCAATTTCCTGCTCGAATTCCTTCTCTCTTACTGTGATGATGATGTGTCCACCTGCACAAAAATAACAACAACAATGATAATATAATTTATAATAATGATGATGATAATAATAATGATAATAATAATAATAATAATAATAATAATAACAATAAATAGATAGATGAATAAATAAAAAGCAAAAAGTAAACACGAAATTAAAAGAAGTCAAACTTCCCGTCTTCATAAGATGATCAATTTTTGTAACATATTGCATTATCTCTGAAACTGCATTTTTAGATAAAACAGGCGGGACACCTGGTTACTCATGATAGAACATAAGCGTATAATTAATTTGCATGTACAGTTGTACTAACCAAGATCTTACCACTTATTTTCAATCCCAGCTCTGTAGTTCCCATGCCCCTAACTTCGTTGCAGCAGAATTTCACGTCATATCATACCATCACGTTATTGGATAGAATGCTACAGAATAACGATACATGTATACAATACCGAATCTTAAAAAAAAAGAAAGAATACGGTCTTATCTGACCAGACAACATACAGTATGAACTGGGTGAATGAAGAATTAAAAAGAAATGTTATGAACATATCTTCACGACATTTTCACTGACCTGACTTTGTAAGACGAACCATCTCTGGCAAGCAGTCTCCCGTAAGGTGACCGGGTAAAAAACAGCCGGTACTGGACACAACGTCAAAATGATCTATGGTAGGCAAAATGAATAAAAAATCTCATCATATTCATGTTATAATTCCATGGGGGTTTTTTTCCCTTGTTCAGCGGCATGATACCTTATTCAAATCATGACACTGAAATAATAAATATTCTTAATTGTATCGTAAGTCCTCTGTCTCAACGAAATTTATTCACCTGAATTCTGGTGGAGATGAGAATTTGGCTTTGATTTTTTTTTTGTCAGATACCAAACATATCAGATACCAAGAAACCATTTACAAAATAGTACAGAGCATACCATTTTAAGTTTATTCGATGAAAATGGGTTTTGGATTTGCTGAGACTTCCGAAAACAAAGTAAAACAAAGCGATCCTAATTAAAAGTGGTTCCCGCTTTTCATTTATATGAATACTCTTTTTGATATCTCAGCCAGTTTAAAACCGACTTTCATCAAATAAACGTTGAACCCCTCTTGGAATTACATACTCTTTCATATTTCATGTAAGGTTTATCATTATCTCCGCCAGAAATATTAGAAAGTTAGGTTCCAACCAAAACTTTGCGCTCCCTTTAAAAGAGTGATTGAGAGCAGCCGTAGTTGCAGTGTTACTGTCAGGTCTGCGTTTAAAATGGATAGGCATTTATGCGTTATTATTAACAAAATTGTTATGCAGGCAACGATACTCGTTCATTCTCAGGCATATTTTATGCAACTTGATGCAGAATGTAGGATACTCCCAAACACGCACTCAGACGCACACACTCGCACTCACACTATTTTTTTTTCTTTTTTTGTTTTTGTCCTTGATTTTTCTTTGGAGCGATATGTTATCATTGATTATACTCTTATAGCGATAATCCAGTCATACCGTCTGGGACGTCTATCGGCCGATTGCCGCATATATCTGCCTGGAATGCTTGTCGGTAGGTTCCCTTCTCTTCGGCTACCCTCAAGGACTCTGCCGATACATCTAGCCCATAGATATTGCGGTATCCGCTCTTGTAAATCTGTTGGAAGGAGAGAAAGTGACATATACTCAGCCGTTCACGATCATGAATTTGCACGTCATTTTTGTTTTGATAAAAAGGAGCACTGTATATGGAATTTATGCATATATATATATAGTTATTTCTATTTCAGTGAATGTGTTTTTGAGATTTAAGACTCATTTTCCTTCATCGCTGTCGGAACTGGATGTGTTAAGCTGAAATTGGGAAGAGACCCCCCCCCCCTCCCCCCCCCCCCCCTTTAGTTGCGAACAAGTGCAGGTGGACTTCGATTAAAGAAGAGTGCCATCAGACGAACAGAATGGTAAATGTTCAGATGTTATCACATCAAAAAGCAGGACGTTCTGGAATTCTGAAGTCAAAAAAAAAAAGTTTGCAAACAAAATATGAAAGGGAGTTTTAGATTTGCGACGCAGACGATTAGACGACAATTGTTCTGCCCGTTTTCTTCTTTCCATGCTTTGTGTTGCAAAATAGCTTCAGATTACGCAAGGACGCAAGTATACAAAGTAAAATGTCGCACCGATATGATATGATCGGTGCATCAAGTAGCTCTCTGCGTCGTGAATTGAGCGAAAGCAAAAATGGCCCAGAACGTGTAGTGAAAACTAAAAAAAAAAAAAAAAAACCAAAAACGTTTCACAAGCAATTTTGCGCATGGGTAGAACATTTTTTTTTTTCCTCTGAACGTCCCCGTGGCGAAAATCCTAAAGGGATTTTATACTGTAGTTTTGGTTGAAACCAAACTACAGGTTTCTAACGTTTTTGTTGAGATAATGAGAAACCTCTTATAAAATATGAAAGAGCATGTCATTCCAAGAGGAATTCAACGTTTATATGACAATAATTGGTTTTGAAATGGCCGAGATATTAAAAAAAAAGAGCAATCCTACGTAAAAGTGGGACCCATCTTTCATTACGGTAGCTTTGTTTTACTTTGTTTTGGAATGTCTTCGCCATTTCCAAAACCAATTTTCATCAAATTTCGAATTCCTCTTAGAATGGTATGCTCTGTAGTAATTCATAGGTGGTTTCTTGGTACCTCTCAACAAGTTGGAAGCCCAATACTCATCTCAACCCATACTATACCACCCCTTTAAGTTCCCTTTTGATATTGAAAGCCACCTTCATCATGAGACCATGGCATGGTAAATAAGACATTGATAATAATAATACAGATGACAAAGTAGAAATAATGAAGTCTTTAAATTCAAATGACTTTGAAAAACTACTAATAAAAGAAATAGTAACGATACCGTCGAAAAAAAATATCTCAGATGTCAAATGTAATTATGTTTGTGTGTACGTTCATTAGACAGTTGAAAACGGTGACGGTTGTTTGTGGAGGGCAACAAGAGGGCGCTTTTTGGGCAAACGGGTGCACGTCACGAGATCGACACCCACGAGTCATACAGCCTACGACCTATACAGCCCACGAGTCATACAGTCCATGAGTTCGACACTAAGCAAACAAGGTCCACGAGACCGACACATTAAACTCCGTGTTGTATCAGTCAAATTTGTAAGCTGTTTTACCTAGTGTCGGTCTCATGGGCTTTATTTGCCTAGTGTCAAACTCGTGCATGGGCTGTAGGACTCGTGGGCTGTACGACTCATATGACCCCGGGCAAACGCCCTTTAAGTGAAAATAGGTAATGATCACTCTTGTGGTATAAGGCGGTAAGTCAATTGCTTCATCTGAAGGCACATAATCCAGTTTCAGTAATCTTTATGTGAAAAAGAAAGCGCATTATTATAGGTTTCATGCTGTCAACCTGTCATACCCGTATTTCATATAATAGGCCTTCTTTTAAAGACACTGGGAAATACTAAAAACCAGGAGGTTGTTGATAGAACAAATTCCAGAGAATCGGAAGTCCCCCAAAATGATGTGATCTTTATCTAGGGGAAGATTTAGGTATAACCACTCTTATTTCAGTTTGTCCAGCTTTAATTACAACCACGGAATTTCGAGGTTTCATTGGATTGATGATATCTCATATACCATCTGCCGATGAAAAGGCCAGGCAGGAAATTTTGTATTCCGTTGAAGCTCTTGGATACTTATTCATGTTCAACAGCTGTCTGATAACCAACAAGCTACCTAAGATATGGAGGCGGGCAAAGATTGTGGCTATCCTGAAGCCTGGCAAAGATCCTGCCATCCCGAAGAATTTCCGACCCATCTCTCTGCTCTGTCATACATACAAACTGTTTGAGAGACTACTCCTGAATCGCATGGCACCCATTATTGATCAGCAGCTGATCCCTGAGCAAGCGGGTTTCAGACCTGGAAAGTCCTGCACAAGCCAACTGCTTAACCTAACCCAATTCATTGAGGATGGTTATGAGAAGGGACTCATAACTGGTGCTGCTTTTGTTGACTTATCTGCAGCTTACGATACAGTCAACCACAGAGTACTCGTGCAGAAGCTGTACAAGATTACACATGATGCCAGAATGACTTCTCTGATCCAAAACATGCTGGAGAACAGACGCTTCTTTGTTGATCTCAGCGGAGATCGAAGCAGATGGCGCAGACAGAAAAATGGGCTTCCGCAAGGCAGCGTTCTTGCTCCACTCTTGTTCAACATTTATACAAATGATCAATCCATCCACCAGAAGACCAGGAGCTTCCTGTATGCAGACGACCTGTGCATAGCCTCTCAGTCCCAGTCATTTCTGGATCATGAAAGAACGCTAAGTGAAGCACTAGAGGGCCTGACCACCTACTATGCTGTAAACCATCTTCGGGCAAATCCAGATAAGACTCAAGTCAGTGCTTTCCATCTCAAGAGTCGTGATGCAAACCGCAAACTGAAGGTCCACTGGTATGGCAAGAGACTAGAACACATAGACAAACCAGTGTATCTAGGAGTCACTCTAGACCGCACTCTCAGTTTCAAGGACCATGTCAGCAAGACAAAGGCAAAGGTGGGAGCCAGGAATAACATCTTGAGAAAGCTGGCAAACTCCAAGTGGGGAACAGACCCAGGAACCATCCGTAGCACTGCCCTCGCCCTGTGTTACTCTGCAGCCGAATATGCATGCCCTGTCTGGGGGACGTTCCTCACATGCCAAGAAGCTGGACCCTGTTCTAAATACAGCTTGTAGGGCCATCTCTGGTTGTCTCAAGCCTACCCGAATTGATGACCTCTACCTGCTGTGTGGAATTGCCCCTCCTACAGTCAGAAGAGATGTATCTTCAAGAGTGGAACGCACAAAACAGGAAGATGACAGTCGCCATCCACTTTTCCAGCATGTTCCCCCACCAAAAAGGCTAAAATCCAGGAAGAGTTTTCTACACTCAGTACAACCCCTGGATGGCAATCCCCAGAGCTGCAGGATAGAAGCCTGGTCAAAACATCTACAGGAGAAACCCCATAACCTCTCTTTTGAGCCAAAGGAATCCCTCCCAACAGGTGCCAATGAGCCATGGCAAAATTGGCGCTGCCTGAATCGCCTTAGAACTGGAGTTGGGAGATGCAAAGCCTGATGCAGAAATGGGGATACAACCATGATGGATCCACAGAATGCGACTGCGGGGAGGCTCCCCAGACAATGGAACACCTACTAAACTGCACCCTGCTACAACAACCCTGTACATCACATGATCTCCACGATTACACCCCATGTGCCAGAGCCTGTGTTCTGCAGTGGCTGGGAAAAGTGTAGCGACACGAGAGAAGATGTGAACCAGGGCAAAATTTCAAATATAATCAACTGCCGTTTTTCCTTTTAATTTTATTTAGTTTTATTTCAAATGCACACATTAAATCTCTTTAAAAAAAAACCTTTCCTATTACTTCAGTAAATGGTATGGATCCTGGTATAAGCTTACCACATCACCCACGAGTCCCGTTCCGCAGCCGACATCAAGAATCGCAGCATTTCTGTCCGGTACTGTCCTGAGAATGGCCATTAGTGTTTGTATTGGACCATTGTAAGCCATAGATTTGACCATCTTGAACATGCAAGAAAAAAAAAAAACAGAGACGAGGGATATAAAAAGGCAAAGATGGTCTTGAATGCCAGCTAAAAATCTTCAGTCTGCATGACTATAGTCATAAATACGTCACTACAACATAATACGCTTTTCTCATGTTTATTTGGAAAGAAGTGACTTTATGACGCACCTCTGACTAGTATTAATATTGACTAGTACTAGTATTGACAAATGTTATTCTTTGCTATCTATGTATCATTCCTTCAAACGCATGTCGAATCTATATTTTTTGTACATTCTGTTGAAAGAAGTGAAAATAAAACCTTTGAATTGAATTGAATTGAATTAAGGATATAGGGTTAAAAACCTTGGGGAGATTAGAAATTACAAGAGATTACAAAATTACTAATTCGGCATCATTCAGTTTAACAAAGAAATGAGAATTTACTCAAAGTGGTTCGGCCTCTTAAGTAGGTCTACAGTGTCTACGGTTGGATTTATTCAGCCATACTTTTTAATTTAAATCTTTGGGATTACAAAGTGATCGGCTGACCACATGCATGCACACCAAAAAATGATGTGGCCCACACTGGTGCCTTTGCATCTTTGTGTTGTCTTTTATAGTCATTTCCCCTAAACACTAGATACTCTGGTAAGACCGCTAATTATAGAAAGCTAAATTTATCATTTTTTTTTTTCTTTTTGCTATCTTTTTATAGGGGTCGTTTTATTGTCATTTTCGATGTTTGTTCGTCAAGTTTTATTTTATGTATTTAGGGGGGTATTTCCTAAAGTTGTGGGAAGTCATCTGGGATTCAAAGAGTGAAATAGAAAAGAAGTAGAAACAACTAACGTCTGTAGATAGTTCTGCTATAGCAATATGACCAGTACGGTCGGCACATCGACACTCTTTGCCCCTTAAAGAGGAAATCCAGTCTAAATATAAGTTAGTCTGATAAGAAAGAGTAAAATTTAATAAGTTCAACGGTAAACATTTCACTGAAATCAGATGAAAAATAAGGAAGTTATGAAATTTTGATGTTTTGATAAATTCTCCTAAACAGTTCCTGTACAGTGGGTATGAATATACAAATGAGTGAGCTAACCATGTAATACCCTTACAATTTTCCATTGATCGTGTACAAAAAAAAAAAAAAAAATGACGAAAATTCAATGTTCCTTTCCTTGAAGTCTGAAACATGACGTTATTCCTGGTTGAATAATTTTAGAATAGTGACCAGTTAGATATATGATAATTTGAGCCTCGGGCATAATTGCGTTTGAACGTATCCAGGCAATTACCCCCAGAGGGCAATTACCACCCGGCTAAATACTTGTTAGTGGTAAGGTTAGAGTTAAGATTAGGGTTAGGGTTAGGTTTAGTGTTAGGAGTTTGGGTTAGGGTTAGGATTAGATTCAGGATTAGGATTTGGATTAGGGCCAGGGGAAGGGTCCGGGGTAATTGCCCAGGGGGTAATTGCCCTAGACTCACGTTTGAACTATGTTGAATGAAAAACTGGAAATTTCAAAATTTCATGTACAAACTATATGGCAAGTTGTGAGAGGATGACAGGCTCACTTTGACATTTGCATATTCATATTGACTGTTCAGGAACTGTTCCCCCCCCCCCCCCCCCCCAAGGAAAAAAAAATAGTGAAACTTCAAAATGTCATGACTTCCTTATTTTTCATCCAATTTCGATCAAAGTTATACAGTTGCACTCGTAATATTTTACTCTTTCTTATCAGATTAACTTATATTTGGACTGGACTTCCTCTTTAAAGGAGACGTCCAGATGATTTTCAGATTTTTGCAACTCCATGTTCATCTATGAATCATAGTTATACCGAGTGCAGTCTCAGAATTTATAGTGGGATAAGAAATAAGGATGATTTCATATAACTCGTAAGAAATCACAATGGATGTGGCTAATGACATTGCAGCTTTACATAAAATGAATGATGGGTGCTCAAGGAGACGCAATTACAATAAAGAAAAAAACAACACGCATGAATACACACACACAGGCGAAATTACTCATTAAGGAAGTGATACTGTAATCATTGAAATCAGTGAATATGACATGCGAGCCCCTTTTGTCATCATCTTTGTCCAGTGTACAGTGTATTGTATTTGGGTTCTTCCATTATTCATAGTTCACCTGCTCAAGACCGCAATAAATTCTATAAATTTGTTCCTGGCACTATCGATTTGTGTTCTACACGATGTGAAATTATGTAAATCGTCTGGATTTCCCTATGGACACTCCTGCAGTTCTATGCACACCACCAATACAGTTGTGCGTTGTTCGCGGCCGGCCGTGATTGGCAGAACTATACGTATCTCGATTTTTGACATTTTTTTTTTGTTTTTTGGCTTATTGAGTTTTTCATAACATCATGTTAACTATGTTAAAATATGATGCTATAACTCTTTGTCATTTTGAAAATAAAATCCTCAAATATCAAGGTTTGGGGTAAAAATGACGTCATTGAGCGGGCAGAACTACATAACTTGAGATATTACGTGGCTTGGAAAGTGACTAGCGGTATTGATTGGTCAAGTAAAACTAATACTATAGTTACGTAGTTTTGCCTGATCGTACTCCTATATTGAGGCAGCTTGAGCGGCTGGCAGAACTACGTATCTCAGTTCCGATCCGTATGGGTTCACGCGCGTGTCGTAGTACACAATCTATATGGGATTCTCATGATCAGGCAGATCTACGTATCTTTTTTAAAAACTCTAAAATTTCTCTAAATATGTTGCCATGAGCATGTATTTTGAGTTAGATTTCCTTTTTGTTATAGAACACAATTCCAAGTTATGTAAATCAGGCATTTAAACTTTAAACGTGCATATCTCGAAATCGCTTCAAACGAGATACGTTAGTTTTGCCAGATCACGGCCGCGGCGCGATGAGCACTAAAAGGCGAAACTTACCAGATCGTATTGGTCTGCAATGTCGTCGTAGGCACGTTCCACCTGCTCGTTCTTGAATCCATGAATACGTTTGAGTGTCTTTTCCGCCACCATGGCACTGTCGGTATCTGCACCGTTGCCCATGGCATCGAAGGATGAATGATTGTTGTTAATAGTTTGTACTTCCATTTCACGTCGATTTCGTCAGTCAGTAACTGTTTATGGATGGTTTCCGGTACCTAAAATTAAAGTAAAAATCACATTTATTTTATCATCATCATTATATTCCATGTTTCACTCCAATTCAATGAAAAACAACATCAAACAAAAGAAAATGTTCGTCACAAGTATTTTCTTCTTTCTGTTTGCGAACTATACTTGTTTGTCATTGTGGCCTTTTTATATTTTTGTATCTAATTTATCGAAGTAGGGAAATTACCGTTATTCAGTTGCACAATGAGGGTTTGTATATCACTCGTCTTATCTGTTTTGCTGCATAAGCATGATTGTTTGGAGTTTATGTCAACACAGTAGGTTAAGGTATAAAATATATACATTTATATGCAACCAACTGATTAATGGCTTGCGGTGCTGCTATATCTCAGAAATTGTAATATTCATGCATCATTTTATTACTTAGTCAACTTTCATAACTTTACCATGGCAAAATCGCAAAGGAAAAAAAAAATGCTTTATATTGTTAAAAAAGGAGGTAATTTGGCTCAAAATTAAAAAGTTTGAATATTGTAGGAAAACCGCAAGCTAGATATTTCAACTTTCTCCCAGCTGTAATGCCAGTCTATTTGATCAGTATCTTATTATACTAAGATTTTCGAAATGTTCTGATTATTATGGAGCTTAAAAGGCATTTTGCTATTTTTCGAGTCTTTTATTATTTCATTAAAATATATATTCATCTTTAATGTTTTGTGGCACAACAATTTATCCCTCCTTGATTGATATCTTTAAAAAAAACCCGATATTTTCCATGATAAATAAATAAAAACACTTTATATCACCAAGAGACTCACAAACCGAAATAACCAGGATCTGAAGTAAGTATAGCGGCATGAACAATAATTTCAGAAAAATGCACACTTTCAACAACTAAATCTTCCCATGTAAATTTATAGATTTTTGTTTCCACTTATTCGAACAAATTTTCATCTCAGCTTTTAATATAATTTCTTTATGATGCACTTCTTTAGCATCTGCATTTCACGATGAAATTATTCCAAGAGATTTAGAAAAGTCTACCTATTGCCCCGGTGAAAATTTACGTTGATTTCTGATTTGTCAGCAAATAAAATAACCACATACAATCACCAACCATGCCCCCAAAACATGATGCAACGGCTGTTGTCTATCGTTTAGCCTCCACACGTCACGTCCATCCACCATTAGGCATAACATACTGCAAGCGAATGTACTACTTGTCGTCGGTACCTGGGTACGGTATCCCTCAATAGGGAGCTTTAGATTTTCGCGACGGGGACGTTCAGAGGAAAAAAAAATGTTCTGCTCATGCGCAAAAACGCGCATCAAGTCGATCTATTTTTTTCTGAAATTTTTAATTTGAATTTTTTTTTTAGTAATCTAAAGCTACTTTTCTACACTACGCAAGGGGAGAGGAGAACGTCCAACGCACTCGTCGTCTCAAACGTCCGCGTCGCAAATCTAAAGCTCCCTAATATAGGTTTTTCCCGCTAAATTTCATCAGATTTGCATTCGATTTAATGATGCGAGCATTCATTTTCAAGCGAATTTGAATGATCACCGAGATCAACATTCAAAAAGCTGAGTAGTTTATTCAATTTGATTTCATCGGCATTTGAATTCCTGATTTTGTCACCAAACGTGTAAACAGCGCTTTCAAAATAAAAATGCACGTGAAACGCATTCACATTCGCACCAGCACAGCTGCGATGAACATTAGGGAATTCAAATTCACGAATAGCCAAACATTTACAGCATCTCGGCAGTGTTTTTTTGTTGCTGCTCATGTTCTTTGTATATTCTCCATCAGTTTGAATAATGGTACAACCACTTTCAGACGTATCCATGCCAAGGTGCCTGGCGCGTCAACAGATCGACGCCTGAAGAGACTGAGAGACTTTACATCAAAATTATGAATAATTATGTAAAAGAAAGAATATCCCAATGCAATGTATCTCACACACATTTCAAACCTCAAACGTGACTGAAAACAAAATCTGTAATTCAACTATAATCAAACTTGACATATCGATGTTTAACCATTCTGTATAATAATGTGATATTTAATTTTGATGGGGAAATGAAGTGAAAGTAGCCGAATAAAAAAAATGACAAAGAGATGTTGAAATTGAAATGATAACACTGAACGTTGATGAATTTGCCATTCATCAACGTAAGAATATTCGTAAGCATTGCATAGAATTACAGGACTTGGTTATGCTAATTGAATTTGAACGTTCAAAGGTCGAAGTTGTGTGCCTATAAATGAAATTGAAACTGGTATTTGGTGCTAATTTGAACGTCTATCCAGCTGGCGCGAAATTGAATGCCAACTTTAAGACGTTGAATTGAATGAATTTCTCTCTAAATTGAATGAAATAAAATCTAAAAGGAATGACATGAAATGAAATTGAATACTCAAAGAATTAAAATGAACCGTGAGAGTAGAGCAGTGACAGAAATCCCTTGAATTTGAACGCCTTGTCGTTAATTCGAATGCAAATCTTATGAAGTTGGGCGGAAGCGTTTTTTTTTTTAGACGGCACAGATTGAGGGATGGGCCGGATGGCGCGCATTAAACCTATGGGAAACACGTTGGGTTAGGGTTAGGGTTTAGGGTATGGGTTAGGGTTAGGGTTAGGGTTTGATGGTTAGGGTTAGAGCTAGGGTTAGGATTAGGGTTAGGGTCAGGGTCCCCAATCTGTGCCGTCTAAAAAAAAACAACACGCGGGCAGGAAAACCTATAAACGACCAATGCCCGATTTTAACCCGCCCCAAACATTGTGACGTCACGGAAACTTTTACAACCTCCGCAGCCTCACGCTAGGTGTTTTTTAATACAGACAGAGTCCCTACACCGAGTGAAACAAACGCGTGACTTTATAATCACGCCACTCGCGGTATTTTTCCACTCTTCTGTTTTAATATTGTGATGCAGATTCACCACGCCTTATTTGCCCCATCCACATGCCATGTTGGAATTCAGAGCATAAGGCTGCGTTCACATAGAAGTATTCGGTATTCGGTGTTCGGTATTCGGTATTCGGTACTCGGGCACCGAGTACACCACCACCCGCACCGTCAACTCACCATCCCATGCAGTGAGGATTTCTTCCTCCTACATCCCAGCAAATCTTATTAACAATTTCTAAACTGCATCAGAATGTCAGTCTACATGCTTATTTTTGCTAAAGGGCAAATCCAGACCAAAAGTGTCATTATTTCATAAACGAGAGACGGTATACGCTGCAAGAAAATCGAACAAGCTCGATTCCCACTTTGCCATACTTTTCGCAGCTATTCGTACTTTCGAATAGTGCCCTCCTATGTGAACCGGTGTGAGGAAATCCCATCGTTCCATTCAAGCTATTCGCGTGCCCTCGAAAAACGAGCCCGAATACCCGAATAGTATACTTCTATGTGAACGCAGCCTTATGCAATGTCATGTATGTTCTGAATTCCAACATTAAATGACTATAAAACACCGTTGTAGAATCTAGGTCGGTATACTTAGCCCTATCATGATAATAAGCTACACATTAGGCGTTTTCATATCAGCCCGATAAAAATCCAAGCTCGAGATATTTTCCAATTTCCCAAGTCAGAAAATAGCGCGCTATTTCGAAACATCGCGCTGATGTGAAAACGCCTAATGATCTCTGGAATCACAGAATTCTATCGAGGTAATAATATTTGAGGCACAAGCACCTGATTGCATCATCTCCATCCCTCATCCCCCCACCCCCCCCCCAAAAAAAAAAAAGAAAAAAAGAAAAGAAGATAGACCCTAACAATTAAGTCCCTGCACTAGAGTTCCCTGGTAGCTTTATTTGAATAATGATTGCAATGATTATGATAATGGAATAGTAATAACAATAGTAATAATTATACCAAATATATTAACAATATTAACAAATATAGTTACAATAATAACAATAATAACAATACTAATAATGATAACAATAATAACAACAACAACAACAAAACGCACACATACATACATTTATCATAAACAAAATCTGAAGTTATTTTGTATCTTAATTTAAATAGTCAAGGGACTTTACAATCAAATACACACAGAGAAAAAAAATGACGGAATGTACTTAAAACGACAAAAGAAATGTCTGTCTTCAGAGCGCATCACGGTTGAACATGAATGAATTTGGGTTTTGAGTCTTTCAGCTCACGTTTCCACAGTACTAGTGTTGGTCCAACTTGAGCAAAAGCTCGTCACCCCTGGATTTATAGAAAGAAGAATAATCCTTATTATGTAAGAGATACTAGATTTTGAGGATCGAAGAGTTCAGGAGTTCAATTGTAAATCAGGAGATGTACCCTCAATGACGCCATGGCGACCAATGACCAATGGAAACTCTAAAGATTGTGTGATGGGGGTAATGTGGGTGCATTTGCTCGACAAAGAATCAATGCGTGCGGCGGCGTTTTGTAGTTTTTGCAATATTGCAATTTTTAGCGAAATTAGAAGCGATTAAAGTAAATCAATAGGTCACATCACCGGTTAAGGTTGTCTTCAAGATAATCATCGACGACTGTTCTGTTCTGGAATTAAAGACATGCAATATCTACTGTCCTCTAGCAGAACAAATATCGAACGCTTTTATAGGATATCCAAACATTGCACGGAGCAAACAAGTCAACAAGTCTAACCAGGGAGGTGGATTCTCTTCCACCTCCCTGGTCTAACGAAATGACAATGAAGTGAAGGCAATTACATAACGCTTGGTGTCACGGTGCATAGCCGGCGCGAGTATCCGTGAATGTCATGTCAAAGACATTTCTATCCTGTTGGCAACCTGAACAAAATTTCCACTTATTTCCTATATATCGGAATCCTTACTACATAGATGAATTTCACTTTATACATGCTTACGAGACAGTCACATCTTGACTACGTAGTCTAATGCCAGTGTATTTCTTTTAAGAAGTTATACAAATAATGATTAGCTTATTATATACTAATTTAGCACTGAAAAATAAATGGCTCCAATTTCTTAGACCAAACGAGACACTATATACAGAAACGCAATATAGTCAAGATAAAAGGAAACGAAACAAAAGTCAAAATACACAGGTCTGATCCGATGGCAAGTCTTAACTAATAAACTGGGGTAAAATGTTTGCACAATTAATCAGATCCTATGACAAAGATTTGCCAAACCGTTGCCCGACATATTAACTTCAAATGCACGGCAGCTAGATGCTGCGTTTTGCATGAGTGTATGCAGAGAAATGATTCGAACTGCAAAGCTTTTCGCTAGGTTGTTATCATGGCTGGCGCCACGTTTTCAGAAGTACCCCCCCCCCCCCCCCCCCCCCCCCGTTCTGTCGGCCCTAGTTATGGGTAAACTAATAAATGAATTTGATTACCAAAGTACACCGGCTTATCTCAAATCGACAGAAAAGATACAGACAAACTTCTCACTAACGTTTTATTACGAAGACAGTTTCCGACACATCTCCGCAGGGTGTCCGAGAATCGCGGGAGAATCGAACTTGTCCGGTTTTTTTTTTTCCCCTCAGCGACTTTTTCCGATCTTCAGCTGGTCCCGGTGTCGTTACACGACGTCACCGCGACGTCTCCATCAGTTGCCGCCACGTCGTGGAGATTGAGTTTTGTCCGCGACGTCTTTGCAACCTTGCGGAGACCCATGGCGACCTGTACCGGTGACGATGTGGAGACTTCGCGGATACGTCTCCGCAACTGAGAAGACGACTCGACTATTAAAGTCGCGGCGTCGACCTAGGACGTTGCGGCGACGTCCCCGCCACTGCCGGGTGATTATTAAAGTTGTCACCTACTTTCGAGACTGATCACGGACGCCGCCCTAGTGTCGCCTTAATGAGAACACAAAATGCTCCTACCTTTTTTTAATTTATTTTTTTTAATGTCTTGCGGGTCGCACGAATCGCAAGAGTTGCAGCGACTTATCAGTCGCGACGTCATCCCCGGTAAAATATGCCCCTTATAAAATCGCAGACACAACAATCATGAAGCAAGCAATTCAGATACATCCGCCTTGATGGAATTGAATCAAAAACCTTTCACCATATTACGAATACCCACGTCAGAACTGAAGAGATATTCCAATGGATTCAGTTCTATAGATCAATAAATAAGCAATAGAAACAAACGCTGTACAGGCTACCCAAAAAAGACAGACAGACAGACAGACAACAAAAGAAAAGAAGAATAATCTCACCTAAATTCACAGCAGGGATGACACTTGCGATAAAATAATCTGAGCGCCTCACGTGTCCCTTCCAAATTAATGACAGTAAAATCCTGTCAAACGAAAGCTTTTATGTCTTCTGTAGCAGAGCACGTGTGAGGGCGGTGCTACAAGTGTTAATATACCCGCTTATTCAAAATTATTGTAAATTATGCACGGCCTCGTATGACAAACAGGGCAGCAGCATCCTGACATAGCCAATCATAGATATACACTTGTACCAGGACCTGGATCACGCAGAAAGGCTGTGAGATGGCGCGATGTGGTCTGCCTTTATCGGTTATTCAACTCCTGATTGGCTATTAGAGTGATAGCAACGCCAGATCTTTCGACGGGGATGCCCGGGGAGGCTCACAAAGTCATCATTCAAGGAGGCCTATAATGCTTTTCAGCTCAGTGTCACCATGGACCTAACAGAAAATGGTGTCACGATGCTTACTTCCCGATCACTTTTACCGCGCATGAATCTGCAGAAGGAATATTTTGAATTTAAACATATTTCCTGAACATCTATATCATCCGTGAGCAGTTAGGTTTGAATGATGTAAAATGTCGGTATCAATACTATCATGCAATGATTAATGATTGCACAGTATAATTATTGCAAACATGACAGCATGGTTGATTTAATGGTGTGTGTGTGTGCATGTGTCTGTGTGTGTGTGTGGGGGGGGGGGGGTGTGCATGTGACTAATACCCCAAAGCGTTGCTTGTGAAACTGGCTTTACGCTATTGAACCCATTTTCCCTGAACATACATGTAGGTTAATCCGTCACAAAACCTCTGCGTCATGGTAGAAAAATAATAACCACCAACTCGCAATTGCTCTCAACAGACATTAAAAACCAAGAAACTTCTTGAATCAATTAATCGTTTCACCCAAATGATCTGATGTCGAAGGGCGGGATAAACGTAATTGGATATTATATTCTAGCTCATTATTACCACCGAGAGTAACCGTCTCCCGAACAAGGTTAGTATCTAGTCTTTATAAACTTTGCAAACAATAGAGTTGGCAAGGTCAACGACTTCATCTGCTCTGACCAGGTCACAGTCAAGTTCAAAGACCCGTTATCAGTAATTGGCATCACAGTCCAATATAAAGTGGGAAGCGTATAACCCATAATAGCCGTTGAACTTATTGAGATCAATGATGCACTGGTTTAAGCTTATAGAGAATGGCCACTGACTGACTGATGTCACATACGACGGTAATTGTCACACTTTTCTGTCGTTTACCCAGTTCACTATCCCTCATCCTCCCCAGTAGTTTGATGTCACCTCTTGTAATAATCCCGTGTCTATTTGTCTGTTTGTCGACATTGTTGTATAAACCAGCTTTTTCCATTTGTAATTCCCTGTTAGCATTATACCCTTATGGAGGACAGCTGTAGCGTACTGGGTAATAATGTAAAGATTATTGCTTGAATGAGACCAAGAAAGACTTAACTACCTCGAGGGGAGGAGTCTGAGTTTTGCTTTCTTGGAGTGAAGACGACATCAAATGTTTCTAGCAGCAACCGAAACGATCAGATGTCTGTGCGTTTGATTTCCGTCTTATGTTTAAGAACATTATAGGATATATACAAGTTAGTATTTTAAGGAGAAAGCTATTTGCAGTGAAGGCATACTATACTCATGTTGAGCCGCTGACCCGTCTTGATCTGAACATATAATTTTATGAGGTCACTGTCCTCCGCATGTATATTGTTCATTGAAAATACTACGACTGTTACTACAAGTATTACTAAATAGTGCGCTTTTCCCACAAGGCCCAAAGCGCTTGGTAACAATCAATTCAAAGTATGTACGACAGTATGTGTACTTGGATAAATGTTACAGCTACGAACTAATAGTTACTACTAAAAAGATGTGTTTTCAAGGCTTTTTTGAAAACACGGACTGATGGAGACTGTCTAACGGTAAGTGGTAAATTGTTCCAGTGCTTTGAAGCAGACACAGTAATGTCCTATCACCGGCTAAAAAGGTGCGATGGAAATGCAATTTTTTTTTTACAATAACGGGGACAAAGTTCAATCATGAAACAAACATAAATCGTTTCCTTGATTGAGGCAGACAATTATCATTGAATAATTGAAGTTCTGTAATGCAAAACAGACTCGATGATGTGCCTTAATACACCGCTTAGCTCTGTTTAGGTTCTGTTCTGCTCTGCTCGGTTGTACACCATGCTCTTGATATAGAAGATTTCAAAATAAGTACACCAATGAGAAATATTTTGTCCTTTTTTTTTGTAAGTCGACCAGCACAGAAGATGAGTTTCAGTGATTCGTGATTTGGCCTGCCTTTAATTAACCAGAACATATCACAACTTTTTGATATTTCAACCTGCAATCAAAATTTCTCAAATTTAACAACATATAACGAACAATTTCTGCATTTATTGTCAGCTGGTTCCGTGTGATGTTTTATAGACACGTTTGCAAATCAAATTTTCATAACTCAACGCAACTTTACATTGCCTATTTTGTTCTATTTAACGCGAGTCCAGACGCATTTTATCATGCTTACATCTATACTGTAAATAACTGCTTAGGTAAATAGTCGCACTGGGTAAATTGCTATGGTTTATTTGCTTGTCACCTATAAATTGGTGTAAATTCTGGTTGCAATCCATTTGGAATCCATTTACATTGCAGTGTGAACATTGGGGTTGCTGTCTTTTGGGCTGTCCTGTATTGTTTGTCTACTTTTTGGAATTTGGGAGTGGCCCGCTGAGAGCGTGTAGAGACCAGAGCACTAGTTAGTGTTTTTCAATTTTCAATATCAATTCAGTCGTATCACCATATTATTTTCCCATGAAATACATAAAACAACACAAATTATACAATACAATAGGAATTAATAACAATGAAAATTTTCAAAAAAATTCATTAATAAATCGATCAGTGATGCAAATAACGATACTATATCTAAACTGGTAACGTGATAAACAATTAAATACGTATACAATACACAGTGCATCCATTTGGATGCACATCAGTTAAACTTATATGATTAAGCGTGATGAATGATAAGCATAAATCGTGTATGTTCTTCATTATGTTCTTCATATCTACGCCATACTAAACGTACATGTTTTATGTATTTCATGATGTGATGATATTATTGCAACAAACTGAATTGAAATCGAATTGAATTGAAATGTCGTTGGCTCCTGCACCTGGTGCCTGTAAGGCTGCGTTCACATAGACGTATACTATTCGGGTATTCGGGGCTCGTTTTCGAGGGCACGCGAATAGCTTGAATCGAACGATAGGATTTCCTAACACCGGTTCACATAAGAGGGCACTATTCGAAAATACTGAGCTGCGTAAAGTAAATTTATAGAATAGTGGGAATCGCGCTTGTTCGATTTTCGAGCAGCGGATACCATCTTTCGTTTATGAAATGATGAAAATTTTGGTCTGGATTGGCCCTTTAGCAAAAATAGGCATGTAGACTGACATTCTGGTGCAGTTTAGAAATTGTTATTGCTGGGATGATTGCGTAGGAGGAAGAAGTAGGGAGTTGATGGTGCGGGTGATCGTGTACTGGGTCGACTTGACGGCGCATAGCGAATAGCGAATAGCGAATAGCGAATGCCGTATACTTCTATGTGAACGCAGCCTAATGGGTGCGCGGATGACTGGCCCCAGACAACTGATGCCAGAGTTAAGTAATTATTTTGGATATAGCCTCGGAGAGGGAAACGTTTATGTTTTCAATTCATAATCATGCGGATGGTATAAAAACGGGACAAGAAAATTATAATGGTTTCGAACTGGAACTATCTGTGCTTCCACTAATCTGTCATTTCATATTCAAAAGGCACATCTGAGAAGATACTGAAGGGTGTATTGTTTCAGGTGTCGATTGTAGTTGTATGTGTACGTCTTTCCTCTTTATATGTAGGCCTATTTTGTTTTATGACTTATTATGCCTCCGCCACGAAGTGGTGCCAGAGGCATTATGTTTTCCGGTTGTCCGTCCGTCCTTCCGTCCGTCCGTAATGAATTTTGTGGACAGCGTACGAACTAAAAAAACCTTTTGAGGTATCCTAACTAAACTTGGCATGTATGTGTATTAGGGGGTAAAGTTGTGCCTATCAACTTTTCGGTGCACATGCTCAAGGTCAAAGGTCAAAAGGTCAAGGTCAAATACGTAAAATTTTACTATTTCCACCATATCTATGCAATGCTCGAAGATAATTTTTTGAAACTTAATGTATACATGTATTACCCAATTAAGATTCTCTAGTGAAAGTTTGGGGTCATGAGGTCAAAGGTCAAAGGTCAAAAGGTCAAGTAAAAATATTAAAACTTCACTTTTTTCTCCGTACCTTGGAAATTGTTTAAGGTATCATTATGGAACATACATGTATAGTATATATATATATATATATATATACACATGTACTGACTGGCAGTGATTATCTAGAGAATTTAAGGTTCATGGTGTCAAAGGTCAAGGGTCAAAGGTCAACAATTTTGCCTTATAGGTCAAAAGGTCAAAGATCAAGTGAAAGTGCTGAACTAACTTTTTCCTCCATATCTCGGAAGTGGCTCAAGTTATCTTGAAACTTACTACATAATGCATGTTCTGCCTGACAGTGATAATCTCATGAATTTTAGGGTCAAAGGCCAGATGAAAATGGTAACAATTTATACTATTCAATACAGAAATTGCACTTTTTCTCCATACCTTGAAAATTACTCAATGCATAAACATATGAATGGGTCAAAGTCAAGTTAAAGTCCTTCAATCCCCAAATACATGCTCTCCTATTCATCCAATTAAAGGTAGGTCAAGGAAGGTAAACATTCAACACATTTGTGACAAACTTGTCATTTTAATATTTTGCCAGTTTTGTGAAAATATATAATCACACATTGTCCACATGTACTATAGACCTATTAGGAGAATCATGCATTATGGCGGAAGCATACAAGTCGCCATAGCGACATTTCTAGTTTTCTTCTATGTTTTGTAATATTGTGTTTCTCATTATATGCCTTGTTAGGTAGCCGTCTTAAGACGGGTGTGATTATTGATAAAGAAGTTCACTAAAAAACGAAAATACTCCTACCATTATTGCTCTCCTCTCACGAATCTTTCATCAATCTTTTGACCATAGTTGATCACATGTTTCCACAGCAATTATATACAATTTGCCAGAGGCTTAGGCCTAATCTTCTATTGAAAGAAAGGAGGCAATTTTTGTTTATACTAACAATGACCCCCTTAAATACTTTCTTCTCTCTCTCTCTCTCTCTCTCTCTCTCTTTCTCTCTTTTCGAGATCCATGATCTTGTTTCCCAAATTTTGAAATGTAATCATATAAGTTTGCAAATTCTTAATCCAGAAACATAGTTTTATCCGTTCTATTGATAGAATGCAGCAGTACCATTGATAAGCCTAAATATTCTCAACTTATTTGTTAGCCTTTTCGTTTTTAAGGCCATCGATGTATACCATTATTCACAATATTTTTATTTACAAAGCATGCATAGGTATGCCGTATAGTTGGGAAGAAATTAGTAACATTTTCATACAAAAAAAAATCAAAAATCTGCTCCTTTTCTGATTTACTGGACAATACTCTTGATGGTGAACATGAACATTGATTCGGCTTTATTTCATTAATGTATCTCATTTTTTTTTTTACATTTTAAAACGTGTTTTATATCGACATCCTTGAAACACTTATACCCACATAGATTTTGTTTCTATCACACTCCATATTTGGAAGAGTCTCTACGTTTACAAGCTATTGGAATAAGATCCCGACAGAAATTCCAGAGCAAAATTCTTATCGATAATTTAAAAACAAACAAACAAACAAACAAACAAACAAACAACAACAACAACAATACACGAAGCTTCATATCAATAAGTTTTACTCTTCGATACCCTGTCATTCTCTGTATTTACATATTTCTCTTCTCTACAATATGCATTATTGAAATTCCTGCTGGAAAGAGCACAGTGCCACAGTGTGGAACACAATGTGGTTCGAGCGTTTTAACATTGTGAACACAATCCATGGTGAATCATTACTACTATAAACGTATTACTATTATATGTGAATTTGGTCACGCAGTCGACTATGTGAACACATTGTGAATACCTTGAAGAACAATGTGAACACATTTTTTTCAGCAGGAATTAAACATTATAGAATGAAGCAATACAAACTGAAATAGATAAATCAATGAAAGTGCAAAGAAAGCACCAAATATGCATTATTTTCAATGCCAATGGTGATAATAATGATAAAAAACTTGAAAGCCAAAAACACTTTAATGAGGTCAATTCGAAATAATACAATTTCAAAAGGAAGTAAGACATATTTTTTTTTATATCATATGTCCAGATATCAATCGTTCCGTAATTTTCCTTCCAGATGAGCCAATGAATTTCATTTACCTCTCTTTTGAGATGGTACTGAAGCTGAAAAATCGCATGTATACATTCTGATACAGAAATCCAGATCTCTCGATATATAGATTGATCAATACCGGTTCATTGGAGACCTGGCATAGCCTTTGAAAACGCAATGCACGTTGATAATTTACACAACTCCGTGAGTACCTTCATTTTTTTTTTCTCACAAACTTTTAATTCTCTAGCGCAGTTAGTGTAAATCGTTTCATTCTATAATTCCTTTCTTTTAATTCTCCACTCATGGGAGAGCCATATACGATTCGTATGGGCCTATGACTGATTTCCATAGGGTTTTACCGAACTTTTAAAGACATTGTTATAGTATTCAAGTACATAGCAAGTATAGCAACCCGCTCTGGACTTACATAATGGTTTATAAGTACAAGTCCAACATCACCACACACACACACACACACACACACAAACACACACACACACACACACACGCACACACGTACACACACAGCATCAATAAAAGATAGAAGCGTATTATCAATATTATTGATATAAAAATGAAGACTTTGATGATTACTGTCGTCGGTGATCGATCATTTCATTGTTTATTCCTATCTATTTATCAAATAGACTTACATGTGAATTTCCCTATATTTTCCAGTAAGCATTTTAAGAACATCCACTGTCTTTAATTGTGACCACTTCCGTTCCAGTCTCTTGGTTTCAGTGGAAGTCATTTTCTTGTTGTTTTTTTTTGTTTTTGTTTTTTTTTTCTGTTTTTGTTTTGTTTTGTTTTGTTTTGTTTTGTTTTGTTTTGTTTTTTTTTTTTTTGGGGGGGGGGGGGCGGCGTATCCAAGTACTCTGTAGTGTATAGTAGAAAACTTATTGTGTGAGGCCTATTCTTTTGGCCATGCACAAGGTTAGTGATGATCAGGGTAAAATAGATCAACACAAGAAATCAACATGCATTATTTTGCATGGGTCTTTTTTACTTACTACTTAATTGGTACGTGGTATGTTAAATTGTTCCAGTCATTTCGTCATAGGCCTAGTTATTAGCTTACAAAAACAACAACAAAAAAACAACATTTTACAAAAACTCAAGCGTAAACAGCTGACTACCAGTATGTGAAAATGATGTTTTCAACTACAGTTTATCCACCTTTCGTTTAATTCCTTCTTTCTCTTCTTCTTCTTCCTCTTCTTCTTCTTCTTCCTTCTTCTTCTTCTGCTTCTTCTTCTTCTTCTTCTTCTTTTCCTTCTCCTTCTTCTTCTTCTTATGCTTCTTCTTCTTCTTCTTCTTGCATGAGCACGTAAATGTTTTCTCTGCGTGCACTGCATGGTGTGAGCGGTTTGATCCACCGTAGATGTGTAATGCGTAGATGATCCGGGCACCGTTTCATGAAAGTTGTCAGCTCTAACCTAATCTCTGACAATTTCAGTAAAATCCTTGGTTTTGATTGGTTGAGAAGCTCTGGGTCACTGATTGTTACTCTGATGAGTGTCAGAGAATGACAAGTTGTCAGGGCTGACAACTTTCATGACTGTGCCCAGTTGTCATAGTTGTTATAAAAGCTACTAAAATCCTTGCATCTGATTGGCTGAGAGCAAATTTGTTGTAGAAATGTGGCAGTTCTTCTTCTTCTTCTGATTAAGTCTGCCTCCTTCAATAGACTGAAGATTCTTGCAGACTGGTGCTATTTACATTATAATACAATTTATTTACAGATATTTACAAGCACATAGAAAATTTGACGAAAATACTAGCCACTGTGATCGACCGTTAGACGGTTTCGAAATGATCTTACAGATGGCGCTGAAACAATTTCTGACGACAGGGAATTCCAGTTCCTTACAGTTCTTGGGAAGAACGAATGGCGATGCGATTCAGTTCTCGAATATGGTACCTGATAGGAGTGTGGTTGCGAGGCTCTCGTTAACTGAGTAGCCTGTTTGATGATATAGTCCTGTGCTGAAAGAGGAGTGAGATTATTGTGTATTTTGTACATCATAATTAGCCTGTCACTTTCTCTGCGCTGTTCCAGAGTGGTCCAATTAAGTTCTTGTAGCATTTTGGTGACACTCGAGGTGTTATGGTAGCGATTTAAAGTGAAGCGCGCAGCTCTTCTCTGGACCATTTCCACTTGGTGGATTAGGTTCTTGGTAGATGGGTCCCAAACTGTGGAAGCATACTCAACAATTGGTCGAACCAACGTTTTGTAAGCTGTGGCTTTAACATCAGAAGATTTTATGCGAAGATTGCGTTTTAAAAATGCAAGCACGTTATTGGCTTTATTGACAGTACTGTTGATGTGTTGGGTCCACTTCAAATCAGAAGTTATGGTTACACCCAAGTACTTCACGGATTCAACAGATTCAAGAGGGGCGTTATTTAGATGATACACGTGTTGCACCTTACTTCTTTTCCTGGATATTGTCAAAACCTTACACTTATCTGTGTTCAAATCCATCATCCATTTTTTCGCCCAGTCACCAATTTTGTTTAGGTCCTCTTGAAGATTTTGTGTATGATGTTGATTGTCGATGGTCATGTAAGAAATTGCATCATCGGCAAAAAGGCGAACCTTTGACGCGAGACCATCAGGCAAGTCATTGATGTAAAGTAGAAAGAGGCAAGGCCCAAGAACCGACCCCTGAGGCACTCCAGATCCTACCGCTACTGAAGACAGTTGTCACTGATAACAAGTTTTATGAAACGGGACCTAGGAGAGAGTTTTCAGGCATTACTCCAAATTGTGCGATGGCGCGCGCCGTACTCTCGCACAACACGTGTGTCTTGTGTGGGACCATCAAAGAGATAAATCTCTTTGGGGACCATACACTTTTCAGCAGTGCCAGTAAGGAACGTGTGTACACGTCAGAACCTCTTTGGTACACGTCCACGTACCGCATCGGACCTCTCATGCATATGCACGCGGTACAGTGGCGCCTATATTATGGCTGGCCCGTAGAAGTCAAATTATGAGCACCTTGATGGCTTCGAATATTGTCCACAAGATCAGAGCGAAGGAAAGAAAAACGCGGAACTTGATCCGCACCAACCATAAAATTATTAGGGCCATCATTTGTCAGGTAATTATGCTCTTGTAATGTGTCTAACAACACTAAACATCCGTGGTAATTGTGCAGGGTTATTGCCCTATCATGACTGTCTGGCTTTGCGTTGTCGGGTACCGGTACGCCTTCTGCTCTGCTAATGCGAGATAATCAGCTCCGCTGAGTCCCACGCATTCTCTTTCGTGTACGAAAGGTTGGACTTGGAGTGAATTTCGACGTTTTTTTGTGTTTTTTTTTCTATCTAGTAAATTAAATATTAGATCTACTAGTCTAGGCTAGTAGTAGTAACACTAACAGTGTATCATAAAGGCAGAGCCTAACCCCACTCAGGTCATGCAGATGTACAGAATCAGAACTTACACTTAAACTTTACAATTGTCAGAGACTCCACCCCAAGGCAAGGCCAGGCAAGGCCCGCAAGGGTCAAGCACCTTCTGACTGTAATCGGGAAGAATCTCCCGCCTGAAACCCCTAAACGGCCTAGCAAAGTGGGAGACTCCAACTTGATGTGCACGAAACGTACATCACGAGCACAAAGTCCCCTGCGGTCTATTAATAGTAGGGTTCTAAATGCTCTCTCGTGCTATTTAAGGCTTATTTTTCAACATGTGCATTGTAGAATGAAATTCAGTAAGAAATCATTTCAAGCGGGAGAACGGAAGATTCTGCAAAAATGGGCTTTCGGCGGGAAGTCTCCCGTCGAAAGCGGGAGAGTTAGAGTCTCTGAATTGTCAGTGATTGTACTAGCCCAACTAGCCCCGGAGACTGTGTGGCGGCTGTCGCAGTTCTTATAGCCCAACCAGACCAGACGCTGTGCGAACAGCCGCGACTGGGGCTGGTTTGGGCTGTGTATCTAACACTAACAGTCACACTACTTATTGTACGTGGTACTGTACCTAGGTCATTCCTTTTGCATTAAAAGATTAATTTGTAGCTGTGCCTGCCAGTGCTGCATGGTTCCATCTTCATAGTTCCAGTTCCTTTTAAATAAGGTTGACCTTGCTGTCTGCCATGGTTACTATGGGAAACCCCGTGTGCACTCCTTGTAACGTTACACAGGTATAATCCGTGTACGGCATTCAGGCTGTGTTTCGCAATTATGGTATGGCTCCGTAGATTTCTATGGGTATCCCGTCTAAACTAAAGTTAAATAGTGTAAAGTTTAAAGGGACTGTACTGACTACAGTACTGGTTGAGGTGGGGATTCAGGTTTATAAATTATAGATAATGTTCCTAAGTGAGATAATGAGAAACCTCTTATGAAATATGAAAGAGCATGTAATTTTAAGAAGGATTCAGCATTTATTTGATTACAATTGGTTTTCAAATGGCTGAGATATAAAAAAAAGTGAAAATAATAAAAGGCGACAGGCCACACCTTTTATTAGGATCTCTTTGTTTCACCTTGTTTTTGGATATCTCGGCCATTTCAAAACCGATTTTCATCAAATAAACTTTTGATACCGGTACCCCTTAGAATTGCATGTTCTCTGACATCTCATACTAGATCTAGAGTGGTTTCTAAATATCTCACAAAATGTTAAGAGCTAAATCCTCACTTCAACCAGAACTGTACACACCCTTTAAGTTTAAGTTCTTCATTGAATGATAGTTGAGTGAACAACCGATAGAATTTAGAAAACTCCACAGAAAAGTACTGTGTGACGCTGACACTAAGTATCTGCTGTGACTGATACTGTTGAGTTTTTCGGTGTAGAAATAGGGGTCTAGATAGCGTTTTTCATATAAGAAAATTTATCCGTAGATATGTAATATACACATGAAAAGTGTTGAAATCAGCCGATTTTTTTCGTTTTCTTGTAAAAATCTTGCATTTTAATAAGTTTTCGCGTTTACGATTTTCCCATTGTCTCTAAATCTAGTCTAGACCCATCCGTAGTGGCATAATCCAGAACTGAAAGGAAATAGCACTGTGTTCATATCATTGGAGGGGTTGGACAACTCGACCGCGGGATAGGTTTATGATTGGAGGGCCCAGCTTTATTTGTTACAGATTATTACAGAATGAAACACATTTTTGTCACATTAATGTAATGGCATAGATTAGTCAAGTGATGTAGACCCTCTATGAAAAAAGGTTTTATAGAATTCTTAACCTTGAAGGAATCTTTAGTCTTTACACCTCCCGAGTATACGCGGACAGGTGTTTATGGGAAATGTGTGTTGTAGCAAAATTAGTCCGTCCTCAACGGGTTAAAGCATTTTCTTGTTTTTTCTGATGCTGCAGAGCAATCCAATATTTCACCTCTGAAAATCGGGTCATCCCACAAGACCAACAACCACGAGTCATACGACCCACAAGTTCGACATTGAATAGAGGTCCAGGAGTAATACAGCTCACGCACGAGTCATGAAATATTAATACATTGAAGCTTATTGAGGTATACAACAGACAATACAGTTATTTTATAATACATACATTACATGTAGACTACACATGGATGTATATCTTGTGCATAATATGCATGTTGTGATTCTTCAAAACTGTAGGATGATGTCGACTTCAAGAAGGTGTGGGAAACAAAGGCCAGTGGCAAGATTTCCTATGATAGGTAAGTTTAAGTGCTTGTGAAAATGGGAGGAGCTACAACATGATCAACACGATAAGTGCACCATAGTAAAACGTTTGGTTAGAATTAAAAAAAGCATCCATGATGACTGCTAACAATATCAAAATCGGAACCTTAAATTCTAATGTAGTAATAATAGCAGTTATTAAACTTAATGTACAGAAAAATCTGTCTATCCAGAGGAGTTTTTAAAAAAAAATCATTTTTTGACTCTTTCGGCCCTCCTCACTAGACAGAAAAATCTGTCTGTTCAGAGGAGTTTTAATCATTTGTTGACTTTTACGGCCCTCCTCTGCAGATTCTGTAAAGCCGGATGTAGTCTCTGCAGAACATACCCCCGACGACAAGATGCAGCCTGATCTTTTGGTCGATAAACTTCAAAGAGCTGCGCATTGAAAAAAATCCATGTTATGCTCAGCTGTCAATTCAAGCTTTGACATGCCATTTTAAGTCACTGTAAAGCAAGATATTTTTGCGGCATAAAATGTTTTACAAATTGGAGCCAACGGCCTTTTTCATGGCATGAAATATTCGTGAATCGCCACTGGCATTCAATGCATACAGTGTAGACAAGAACTTTTACATGTATTTTAATTTTGCGAATCTTTGCTCTCGCGAAATTAAAATGCATGTGAACATTTCTGGTTTGATAGTAATTGATTTCTACACCTCACTTTACCCTTCTCCCGTGTAAACCCCAAACCTACCTACATGGACTGTCTCTGTAAGGATGCCAACATCAAATGTTTTTTGGGGTCATAACCTGTTGCCTGCAGAGACCTGTCTTGTGTAATATGCATCAGCAGAGCTGCCAAGTCTCCCTGATTCTGCAGGAGTCTCCCTGAAAATGTCAAAATCTGTTCATGTCTGAATAAGAGAATATTAAAGGACAAGTTCACCTTCATAAACATAAGGATTGAGAAAATGCAACAATATTAGTAGAACACATCAGTGAAAGTTTGAGGAAAATTGGACAATCGATGCAAAAGTTATGAATTTTTAAAATTTTTGTGTTGGAACCGCTGGATGAGGAGACTACTACAGCTTGTGAGTCATATGCGTACAACAGTATAAAGAAAATGTAAAAGAAAATTCAACATATTTTCACTTTTTTCGCATAATAAAAGAGCACTTGACTTGCCTCTTTCTAAAGGCAGGGGGAATAATATTACCCATAACATTTGTCGGTAACGAGGCAGGGGAATGTGTACTTTTTTCAAAAGATGGAATTTTGTGAAATTCTCTTTATATTTTCCTTATATTGTTGTACGCATGTGACATCTAAGTTATTCATACACTGCAGTAGTCTTCTCATCCAGCGGGTACTGCACAAAAACTTCAAAAATTCATAACTTTTGAACGGATTGTCTGATTTTCCTCAAACTTCCAATGATGTGTTCTACTAATATTGCTACATTCTCTCAATCCTTATGTTTATGAAGGTGAACTTGTCCTTTAATATCTCCCTGATTTGGAAATTACTTTCGCCCATTGAAATGCATGTAACGCAAAGATATCTCGCCGATTGCTGTGTGGAATCTCCCTGATTTGGATTCATGTGGGAATGTTGGCAGACCTGTATCAGTGGGGAAGTTTGGAATCTGACAAGGAAGGGGTTGAAAAAGTGTGTAATTATGCATTCTGATCCAGCTTACAAACAATGTCACTCTTAAAGGTGCATAGTCTTGGTAGTGTAGCGGGCGCTGTTGATGATACTGCCGATCACCGTTAGCATTGATACGAAGATTACCGAAGTTGAGCTGTCATCAAGAGTAACGTGCGTAGGTGTTGCTAAGTAACGTTGCCTTCGTTGTTTTCTCTGCGCATCGCGCAGTCTGTAGTAATGCCAGGGTGCGTGCATACATTTGTATGTGCTTGTTATTATGACATCACAAAAGAAGTTTGCTAAAGCTGCCATCCCCCTCAGCGGAATCATGAGCCGAACTGTGATCCGACCACTAACTACAGTGAATCAGACTTTTTCGGACTCGGGGAAGTGGGCCAAAGCGTAAGCGCCAAAGAGGAGTCAATAGCATAGGTCTCTATAGGAAATTTGCGCTGTGTGCCCGCGTACGCATTTGACTAAAACACCGGGACCATGCACCTTTAAGGCTTTGTGTCTGCTCGGAGGGTGTTCAAAGAACAAGACCTCCTTCAGCACTCACACATCGATACTCTTCATGGAAAGTGGAACAAAAGCTGAAATTATTGACCAAGAATTCCATGTATTTTACTGTATTCTACCATAATTATTGTTAGCAAAAAAAAAGCTGCTGAAAACTGCTTATCCAATAAAGGCGAGGCAATGGAGTAAAATGAAGTCCCCCCCCCCCCCCCCCCGTTTTTGATATGTGCTTTATTTTATTTCTTTTATCAATATCTTTATCATTACTGTTATTTTAATTATCTTTATTATCATTACTGTGTGTTTATAAATACTTTAATAATTATGTTTGATTACTTTCATTTTGTTGCCTCCTCCTGGTACACCTTTCAGGGCTTACTGTTTGCTCAGCCAGCCCCCCCCCCCCTTCCCCTTGCTGTTGTTTTTCACTCTTTCCCTTTCTTTATCCCTCTGGTGTTCCTTATCTTGTTTGATGTTGCCTCCCTATTCATCCTTTTCCTTCAGTGGTTGCCCCCTTGATCCTCATGATCATTACTGACACTCCTCCACCTTTTGTCTGTCCACCCTCCTGCTCTAATCCCCCTCCCTTTACCTGCTGGGCTCCTTGCCCATGACCTCCCACCCTTTCCTTTGTTTTCTTTGTTGTGTGTACCCACCCCATCCCTAACTGTTCTTGTTGTATGAAGTCCTTATTATGTGATTGCTTTCCCTGCTTGTTTGTCATTTTGCCTGTGATGAAGATTCTGCTAGGATCGAAAACTCAGGCCCCTTTTGACTCCATAATAATTGTTACAAGTGAAACAAATGAAACAGTGAAATAGAAAGGTGAATAAGAGGGTATTAACCCGTTGAAAACGGTTTGATTTTGCTTCAACACACATTTCACATCTAGATGCTTGCCCGAGTATACTCGGGACTCATCCTCAACGGGTTAATACTGATGACCAGTGCAATGTACACTTGTCTTTTGTCTGTCTTATGAATGATTTGTGCAGTCTATCTAGTAGTCTTTCTTATATGTTTGCTTTAAGTGATGGCACTAGGTGAGGGCTTCAAAACTTCTACACAGAATTTTTTTTTTTTTCTCTATCCTTAAACAGCCACAGGATTTATTTGGACAACTACAAAGAATGCATGGCAGGGTAAGTTGTTTGATGTAGAGACAAATCTTGAAGGATGCGCAATGCTTTTGTTTTATTCTTCAGTAAATGGCTTTGTATTATTATTATCATTGATATTAGTATTGTTCACTATATTATTGTTATGTACCAGGTAAGTTGTTTGTGTAACTGTTTATTTCCATCTCTCTTGGATGTAAAAGAATAGTTTGAAGAAGATGGTGTTCACAGTCTGAAGATGGTGTTTTACATTGTAATTTTATTTTCATCTGCTGTGAATTTGAGAATGCCACCAAGAGTATTGAAAGGTGGGAGAATGAAAAAAGCACTTCTTTTTATGACCCAAAGAATGAAAGAAAGCCAGGGGCCAGGGAAGTACCCACTGCATTCAGCTTCTTCTTTCAAGCCTTAGTGATAAGTAAATTGATATGAAACATGTCACATACTCTCTAATTCACTGTGGTTATTGTCCCCGCTGAACGAGTTCGAGCAGGGGACTATCAAACGGGCTCCGTACGTGTGTGTGTCCGTGTGTCCGTCCGTGTGTCCGTCCGTCCGTGTGTCCGTGTGTCCGTGCGTGCGTCCGTGTGTGATCAAAATCTTCAATTTGCTACTTCTCTGTCATTTATGAGCCAATTTTGATTCTGTTTGCTTTATATGATAGCACTACATGGGAGCTTTGAAACTTCTACACAAAATTTCAGTCGTGACCTTTGACCTTGACCTTTGACCTATATTGTACATTTTTACAGCTACTCCTTCGCCATTTCTGCGATTCCGTTTCTGGCAAGGTGAGGGCTTCAAAACTTCTACACAGAATTTTGACCTTTGATGACCTGACCTTGATGACCTATATGTACATTTTGCTATGCTACTCCTTCGCCGATTTCGATTCCGTTTGCTTTATGTGATGGCACTAGGTGAGGGCTTCAAAACTTCTACACAGAATTTTGAATTGACTTCTTTGAACCTTGATTTTTGGTACATTTTGCTACGAAATGCTACTCCTTCGCCTGATTTCGATCCGTTTGCTTTATATGATGGCACTAGTCTTCTTCTACACTGACTTTGAACCTTTGACCTGACCCAAAGAATCCGGCCGCCCGAAAGATTGAAGATGCCCTCTATATTGTCTGCCAGTATCATATGGTGAGCCACATAACAGAATGCACACTTGATTTTTTACCTATTACAGCTGTAATGTCCAACATACAGCTGTAGCAGCACTGTTACAAACCAGAATCTTAACCGATCCCGTATTCGTCCAAATCCTCAGTGTAAATAGGATCCTCAGTGTAAATAGGAGAGACAAATGTGGTTATTACCTACACAGTTGGGGTCACCACAAGGAGCACTGTTTTGTTTTTTGTTTATTTGCTTGTGTTTGTTTATTTGTTTGGGTGTTTGTTCCAGTTTGTTTTTAATTGCAATTATACCTACTGTAGGAATAGTCTAGGTCTTATATCCTCTGTGGACGCACATGTCCAAATTAAAATGGAAAATTTCTATTAAACCCGCAAAATAATTAATATCCTGTTTCTGTCATTTCTGAATGAAATCAACCTGTTTCTGTCATTTCTAAATGAAATCAACCTGTTTCGCTTCATTTGTAAATAATCCTCTGTGGACGCACATGTCCAAAGTAGAATGGACAATTTCTATACAACGTAAATCACACAAAAGATTTAATATCCTGTTTCTGTCATTTCTAAATGAAATCAACCTGTTTCTGTCATTTCTAAATGAAATCAACCTGTTTCGCTTCATTTGTAAATAATTCTCTGTGGATGCACATGTCCAAAGTAGAATGGAAAATTTCTATAAAACATACAAAAGATTTAAAATCCTGTTTCTGTTATTTCTAAATGAAATGGAACTGTTTCACTTCATTTGTTAATATTCCTCTGTGGATGCACATGTCCAAAGTAGAATGGAAAATTTCTATGAAACACACAAAAGATTTAATATCCTGTTCCTGTCATTTCTAAATGTGACCCTGCATCACAAAACCAACAAAAAGTCGCCAGACATGGAAGATTTTTAAAGAGCAGTCTCTAATCTTCAAAATGATGTATAACTCAATTCAAATGGACTCCCCTAGCCTATCTAAATATTGGAAATAAAGCACACACTCTGGGAAAGTGTGAACTTTAGAAAAAAGGCTCTGAAGTACAAAGTCTATTCAAGCGTGTAATCCAAGCCAGCTGTGCAATGAAATGGACAAAAACAGGATATAAACCATCCGAGCAACAAGAATGAAGGGATTATCAGATTGAGCTGAAACTGAGCATGTGCTATTAACACATTCTGTCAATGATTAATGCCAACTTTCAAAGCAGTAGCACTGTCTTTTCAAAAGTTATTAGACTTGAAAGTGAAGAGTGTGTGAAGAATTTCAAGAAATGAAAAGGTGACTCTTAGACATGCCTGATCATTCTATTCTCCCCCAAAAAAGGTTGTAGGTCAATTCCATGGAAAGGTTGCATTTTATGAAAATCAAACTATTGAGTATAGATGATTAATGAAGCTTAATTAGATGATCTGGTATTGTTTACTCAAAGCAGCCTTTCACAACGGATATTTTGATACCTCATTTGTGAACATCAGTGAACGTGGAGTGGAGTTATGTCCGAAAAACCTTCATTTTTCATGAAAATTGCCAATTTTTGCAGAATTTATGTATCATTTCTGATACACTATTATGACCATAATACAGCTTGTGTAATTCTCAGATGGCTTATTTTCTGAATGTTCTTTGGTCATAGATTGGTTTTATAATGTTCTAGAACTTGTTCCGGCATCAGTAAATATTATTCTCTCAATCTCAAAATGTGGTAGTTGATAGCGTCCCATAAGTCACGTTTTTGTGTCCCATCAGTCACACTGGTTTTCCCTATCCTGCTACTGTACCAATGAGTAGATATTCTACAACTTGGCTCAGGGTAAGCAACAACCCTTTGCTACATTCAGGAAAGAAAATATCTTTCCACAGATTCCGTGTGTACATGTAAGAATATTTCAGAACTTACTTTCCCATGTGAAAAACGGTGGTCCTCAAATGTCCCATACGTCACGACAGCAATTTTTCGTTGCTGTACGTAATGCAGTGATACTTTTCAAACTAAGTATGGTGTTTTTATAAACCGTGATATGATGGATCTAACCATGAACAGAGAAAAATGCATTTGATGCAACTATTTTCTCAAAATACTGGTTTGAAATTGCCGAAAATTGTCACTTTGTCCCATAAGTCACAATGGAATTGACCTGTAGTAAAAATGCTGAAAACACACTTTCCCATTCATGTTCTGATCCCAAATTATAGAACAATGTAGAAGAAGAGTAGCTCTTTCAGAAAATATGAAAAAGTCAAGATTGACTCAGTTGACCCATTTCACCCTTTTTCATTCCTCACATAAAATCAAGGGGTGCGACTTTTTGTTCGTTTTGTGATGCACGGTCACAAATGAAATCAACCTGTTTCGCTTCATTCCTCAAATGAGTATGGTGTGTGTATGTGTGTGTGTGTGTGGGGGGGGGGGGGGGGACTACTAAAATTATGCTCTTTCCTGCTCAAAAATTTCATGTGTTTTTGAAAAACTTTGTTGGGTAACAAATTACATGTATGCTAGTAGTCCCAAAGTTTTGCATTATTGCCAGAGAGATATGGTAATTTCTATATGTGACCCGCTACAACAAAAAGGTCCTAAAGTCGCGCACGGTCGAAGCCGCGAAAATCGTGTTTGAAGTCAGAGCATTAAAATTGGTCAAAACTTACGATTTTCTGATTTTGATATAGCATTGGAGTCTAACATGTCTTCTATCATCTGTCGAAATTTTGAAGCAAAATGATTAAAGGAAAGACCAAAAAATAGCGTTTTTCGGAGCCATGTTTTTTGGCGTTTCAACGAAGCAGAAACTGGTTCGAAAATTTGGATTGAGCGCCACAGATAGGTTCCGCCCCTAACAACAACCAGAGTGATCTCATTGGTCAGTTTGCTGCTTGCTGCTAACCGAAGCGTGAAGCTCGCACACTGCCCAGTCGACTGGTGCGTGCGGGCGGGGTGCGCTATGCTCAGCCGCTTCTCACATCCTGGTCACTGATTGGTTGGTGAGGAGACCGCCGACGCTGATGTGCTTGAATGAACTCTTCGGGGGTTGCTAGGGCTTACCTTCTATTGTCCAGAGGTGAAAACTGACTTGCTTGTCCCTTGATCGCGATTGCGTCGAAAGGAAGACTTTTACGGCGCTTTTCTCGAAACAGTGATTTTCCAGACGTCTCGACATGCTCTCTTTTAAACATCGATATCTCCGCAGCCGATTATTTTTATAAAATGTGTTATATATCAATTTAAAGCAGAAAGATTAGGGGATTATATCATGCAATTTTCAAATAGTCGACCTCGCCCGACTTTAGTATCATTTTGTTGTAGCGGGTCACATATATTTCTCCTTGTTTTTATCCTTTCTTTTCAAAGTATGAAAACTGAAGGAGGTCCTTGTTATCATTTTCCATTATGCATTCTGGTAGTAAGGTTTTGTATTTTACCCCCTAAAATTTTTGCAATAAAAGGAAGAAATCTCAGAAGACACACGTCCCCATCTCATCACCCTCACCAAGGACAATTGGGTTGTCAGATCTGACCTCAACACCGGGGCCATATTGCAGCGAATCTACCTCCACCCGCAGCTGAACTACAAGTAAGAACAATCAGTTTGTGTTACCTCAAGAATGAAATGCCATGCTTTGAGGGTCAAGTACAAACAGATCAAGAAAGGTGATAGCGGACAGAATAGGAATTATGATAGTGGTTCACAAATTTGAAGAAAAAAATCTTTTTTTTTTAATAGATTGTAGTTGTATAGTATGTCCTACCAAATGCCAAGAATGTCTTGACATAATAAACTCGGTGCTTCTATGAAGGTTGTTGCTATGTTTTTTTGAATACCTGAACTGGTACTGGTACTGGTACCTGTACTGGTTGACTTTTGTGTAGTTATTAATGTCTCTTGTTCTGCAATGTTATATGATCTGTGTTTTGTGATTTGAGTTGTAAAATGTACAATGTATGAGTAATTATGGTATCATATACTGTAAATGTCAATATTTTCGCGTGATTTGATTTTTCGCCCTGAGCATCTCAAAAACATATTCGTGGGTTCTTAAATTCGCACTGCACAATTTTCAATTCATTTAAAATGTGCAGAGAAAATTGTGAAGATATTTTTGTCGGCTGCCATGGTATGTAGTACTTCTTTTATCAAGGAGGTATTGGTTTTATAAACCATTAATGAAATAAAAGATAGAATAATATAGTTTCTTTGGTGGGTTTGTGGAAACAAAGTTGGACAAATTACATCAATGGAAAGCATTTGGTATGCAGAATCTCATAACACAAAGTTCAGGAAACTAGACTTCTGCGTCTTTGGGATAGGTGATGATGGCTTTAGTATATGTTGGGTGTGAGAATTATGCATCATGAATATTTTTATGCCTCCACTAAGAGTGTCGCCACTCGCCAGAGGCAGTATGTTCGGGGGTTGTCCAGCCGTCCATCCATCCGTCCTACCTTCCATCCATCTTTCCATCCTTGATCAAGTTTGTGGACAGCGCAATACTTAAAAACTGATTGAGCTCCAATGCATAATGTCACTCTTATCTCCAAATCTTGGAAATGGCTCAAGGTATCATAAAACTTATAAACATGCATATACTGCCCAACAAAGAGTCTTTTGGGAATTTTGAGCTCATGGGGTCAAAGGTGAAGGATGAAAGGTCAAGTTTAAATACTAAAATTCTAGTATAAAATGCCGTAATTACACTTTTTCTCCATGCAACATACCTTGGAGACATCTCAATGCAATGCAATACAGCGTAGGCCTACCAGTTGCCATTGATAGCAACATTTCTAGCTTCTTTTTCAAATTTTCAGCTACCTCTCCTGGAATGATGAAGGCGCATCCTTTGTAGTGACGACTGTCAAATCCACCACTACGCCGTCCATGCGGGAGGTATAGCCTATTCCACTGTATAGCATTTATGTTTTTGTCTTCTTTGTGAACTATCATTTCCTGGCCATCAGTTCTAAGAAAGTCTAATTGGAAGGAGATTTGGTGTAAAGGATGAAAGTGTGAATGATGAAATGTTTCTTTTGTTCAAAAATGGTCGGGTTTCTACTCCCATCTTCACATGTCTGAAAAGAAAATATCTAGAAATCTCACATTTTTATTTTGGATGAAAGTACACACCCCTATGAATTGTTTTGGGTAATATCATTCCCCCCTCCTTCATTGGGAGGCAAGTCAAGTGCTCATTCATTATGCTACGAAAATGGAAGTATGTTGAATTCTCTTTGTACCTTATGTTTGTTAACCTGTTTCTTCTTCTGTAGGAGCCTGTATGCCAAGTCCCCATAGCATCAACTCATATTTATGCAAGAATTATTGCATTCCTGACCTAACTTCTTTTTTATTTGTATTGGACTGAGTAAAAAAATACTTTTATAGAAAGATTAGAGTTTTTGCTATCAATATTACTTCTTTTTAGTCTCAGAAATGCATGTATTTTTTGTGTAATTAACAGGTGTACCTCTTTTGATGTAGATGTGTGGTTGGTGTGCTGCAAAATTTGTATGAAGAAATACATAGCAATCAGGATTGCAAGCTCCCTACATTTTAACTTTTGCTGACTCCATCCAGGTGCCCTTGTAGTTTATCTAAGAGAAATATTTCTGAACCCAGCACACACTTTATTCATCTCATGTCCACGTGATATTTTGCATTGTTTGATGGCACATCACACAGATGGTTGTGGACAGGGAATAAATGTGCTGCTTGACTGCTTTGGCACAAGCAGAATACCAAGCTGTCCGTTATAGTGTATGTTGACGGGCAAAAAGAACATTGTATGGGGGCATTGAGGGTTCTCAGATGATTGTGAAAGGAATATGTTAAAGGAAACCAAAACCTTAATAGTGAAATGTGGATTGAGTGAAAGCAGCAACATTAGTAGAACGCATCAGTGAAAGTTTGAGGAAAATCGGACTATCGATGCAAAAGTTATGAATTTTCAAAGTTTTGGTGTTGGAACATGCTGGATGAGGAGACTACTTGAGTTTATGGCATCATGTGTGGACAACAATGTATAAAGAGAATATGTGACCCTGCACCTCAAAACAAACAAAAGGTCGCCAGACATGAATTTTTAGTTAAGACCATATTCTGAAAGAACATACTTTAAGCTTTAAAATGGTGTATAACTCAAATCAAATGGACTCTCCTAACCTATCTAAATATTGGAAAGAAAGCACAAAGTCAGGAAAAGTGTCAACTGAGAAAAGAGGCTCTGAAGTACAGTGTCTATTCAAGCGCTTAATCTTTACCAAACCGTGCTGGCTGTGCGATGAATGGGACAAAAAACAGGAAGTAAACAACCAGAGTAACAACAATGAAGGGATTATTAAATTAAACTGAAATTAAGCATGCCTCATTAACACATTCTGTCCATAATTAATGCCAACTTTCAACGCAGTAGCACTATCCTTTCAAAAGTTATTAGAGTTGAAAGTGAAGGGTGTGGACAAGGTTTTTCAGAAATGAGAAAGGGATTCTAAAGACACACCTAATCACACTATTCTACCAAAAATGTTTGAGATAAACTGCTAAAAAAACACACTTTCCTGCCCGTTTTATGATACCAAATTTTAGCATAATGTAAAAGAAGACCCGCTCTTTCAGAAAATATGAAAAAGTCATGTTCGGCTAGGTTGACCCATTTTACTTATTTTCAGTCCTCACGCAAAATCAGTGTGTGCGACTTTATGTTCGTTTTGAGGTGCACGGTCACATATAAAGAAAATTAAACATGCTTTCACTTTTCTCGCCTAATGAAAGAGCACTTGACTAACCATTTTCAGAAAGCAGGGGGATTAATTACAATCCTTTAATAGCATACATGTATGTCAGTATCAAGTTGATGGAATGACGAATGTGTAATTTTCATGAAAAATGAATTTTTGTGGAATACCCTTTATATTTTTATGCCTCCGCCACAAAGTGGTGCCGGAGGCATTATGTTTTCGGGTTGTCCGTCCGTCCGTCCGTCCGTCTTTCCGTCCGTCCGTAATGAATTTTGTGGACAAGGTAACTATCAAAAGCTGTTGAGGTATCCTAATGAAACTTGGCATGTATGTGTATTAGGGGGTGAAGTTGTGCCTATCAACTTTTGGGTGCACATGCTCAAGGTCAAAGGTCAAAAGGTCAAGGTCAAATACATAAAATTTCACTATTTCCACCATATCTATGCAATGCCTGAAGATATTTTCTTGAAACTTAGTGTATACATGTATTACCCAATTTAGATTCTCTGGTGAAAGTTTGGGTCATGAGGTCAAAGGTCAAAGGTCAAAAGGTGGAGTAAAAGTATTAAAACTTCTTTTTTTTCTCTGTAAATTGGAAAATTGTTCAAGGTATTTTCATGGAACATAGTATATATACATGTACTGACTGGCAGTGATTATCTAGAGAATGTACAATGTAGGGTTCATGGGGTCAAAGGTCAAAGGTCAAGTGCAACACTTCAAAATTTTACTATTTCCCTCATGTTCATGCAATGCCAGCAGGATTAGTATTTTTTTTTTTACACTTGGTGTATGCATGTGTAACCTAATAGAAATTCTCTGGAGAGTTTTTTTTCTTTTTCTTTTTTTATTGCCTCAAATGTCAAAAGGTCAAAGATCAAGTGTAAGTGCTGAACTAACTTTTTCCTCCATATCTCGGAAGTGGCTCAATTTATCGTGAAACTTACTGCATATCTATGCATGTTCTACCTGAAAGTGATTATCTTATGAATTTTAGGGTCTAAGGCCAGATGAACATGGTAACAATTTACTATTCAGTACAGAAATTGCACTTTTTCTCCATACCGGTACCATGAAAATTACTCAATGCATAAATGTATGAATGGGTCAAAGTCAAGTTAAAGTCCTTAAATCCCCAAATACATGCTCTCCTATTCATCCAATTAAACCAAGTTCAAGGAAGGTGAACATTCAACACATTTCTGACAAACTTGTCATTTCAATATTTTGCCAGTTTTGTGAAAATGTAATCACACATTGTCCACATGTACTATCTAGACCTATTAGGAGAATCATGCATTATGGCGGAGGCATACCAGTCGCCATAGCGACATTTCTAGTCTTTATATGTGACACTGCACCTCAAAACAAACAAAAAGTCGCCAGACATGAATTTTTAGTTAAGACCATATTCTGAAAGGGCAGACTTTAAGCTTTAAAATGATGTATAACTCAAATCAAATGGACTCTCCTAACCTTTCTAAATATTGGAAAGAAAGCACAAACTCAGGAAAAGTGCGAACTGAGAAAAGAGGCTCTGAAGTACAGTGTCTATTCAAGCGCTTAATCTTTACCAAACCGTGCTGGCTGTGCGATGAAAGGGACAAAAAACAGGAAGTAAACCACCAGAGTAACAACAATGAAGGAATTATCAGATTAAAGTGAAATTGAGCATGCCTCATTAACACTTTCTGTCCATAATCAATGCAAACTTTCAAAGCAGTAGCACTATCCTTTCAAAAGTTATTAGAGTTGAAAGTGAAGAGTGTGGACAAGGTTTTTCAGAAATGAAAAAGGGATTCTAAAGACACACCCAATCACACTATTCTACCAAAAATGTTCGAGATAAACTGCTATAAAACAACACACTTTCCTGCCCGTTTTATGATACCATATTTTAGCATTATGTAAAAGAAGACCCGTCCTTTCAGAAAATATGAAAAAGTCAAGTTCGGCTAGGTTGACCCATTTCACTTATTTTCAGTCCTCATGCAAAATCAGTGTGTGCAACTTTATGTTCGTTTTGAGGTGCACGGTCACATATTGTTGTCCACACATGCATCATAACCTCTAGTCGTCTCCTCATCCAGTGGTTCCAACACAAAATTTTAAAAATTCATAACTTTTGCATGGATTGTCCGATTTTCCTCAAACTGTCACTGATGTGTTCTACATGGTACTAATGTTGTTGCTATCACTCAATCCTCAATAAAAAAAAATTGATAAATGATGAAGCAAGTTTTCACTTCATCTTATTTTCTGTCCCTCTACAGGCAGGTATAGCCTCAAACATCCTCCTCACGATGGCTATTTTCACTGTCTGCCCCCTGGAGCTTGCTGTCTGTTTCCAAGTGGATCGCCAGGTAAGTGTTACAGTATAAAAGCATGATGCCTCACCATGTTGAAACTGGCTTTAACTCTTTATGTGCCATGGTAGAAACTCCCTGTGCACCACATTAATCTGAGACACCAACATAGTCATGCTTTGAGAAAACATTCTGTTTTTCAAATCTATGTAACTTGTATAGATTTCTGTTGAATTGTTGACGCAGTGAGCAAAGTTGTAGAGAAAATGCTAAGCTTTGCATTGATGTAAATTGTATGACAAATCTATGATTGCTTTTCTTTCAAATGCCCAGTAGCTACGGTATGACTTTTGCACACAAAACAGTGACAGAAACTTATAATTTACACGCAAATCCAGTAGGGAACACTGCTCAGTAGTCAATCACCACGTAAAATGCAAGCTATATGTGAGAGGAACGGAATTGCGATAAACGCTTTCATTGTACTGTGGCATTTGGCGATTTATCGATCGGATTGGGCGGATATGTGTTTTTGAGCGGAATATGTGAAGTTGGCCATGGACTGAGTCGTACGTGCGAACGTGGCACATCAAGAGTTAATGAATATAGTGACACCAGTTCAGCAGAATGGCAGAGGGTTTATGAAAATTACACCTTAATTATGACAGTTATGGAATTGTAAATTTCCTTTTTTTCCCCCTAATAGATTCATGATGTCAGAAGTATTAACCCGTTGAAGACGAGTCCCGAGTATACTCGGGCAGGTGTCTGTGGGAAATGCGTGTTGTAGCAAAGTCAAACCGTCCTCAACGGGTTAAGCATGCACTTAAAAAGACATGAGCACTTTATGTGTGGATTGGGTGAATGCAGCAATAATGTAATTGAACTCAGTGAAGTTTGAGGTAAATCAGTCTTTTCAAAAGTTATGCATTATTTTTGAAGTTTCAGTGTTGTCACTGCTGGATGAGAAGACTACTACAGTTTGTGATGTCACATATGGGTAGAATGATGTAAAGAAAATATATTGAAAGAAATTTGACATATTTTTTCTCTTGCAAATTAAAAGAACACTTGACTTGCCTGTTTTAGAAGGTAGGGGAAATGATATACCTTAGTAACAAGTCAAAGGTATGTGTACTTTGAAAAAAAAAGGAAGAAGAAAGTTTGTAAAATTGTAATGTATTTTCTTTATGTCATCCTAGTATTAAATGTGACATCACAAACTATAGTAATTTTCTCGTCCAGTGGTGGCGGCACAGAAACTTAAAACAAATGCATAACTTTTGAACAGATTGTCCAATTTTCTTCTAACTTTCTCTGTTGTGTTTTACTTAATATTTATGCATTCACTCAATCCACACATATATGAAAGTGAACTTGTCCTTTTGATTGGCAGAGGTGATGATGTCATCACCTCATAATTTCTCCCAAAATTATCCACAAATCTTCACTAAAATTCCTCATTTTGCCTTGAAACCCACGGGATTAAATGTAAGATTAATCTGTGGCTTCGGGCTATCTGGGATCGGCAAACTGGAGCTTTTTTTTTTCATTTTTTTCATTTTATACGAAAATAAATGTCCTGAACTTTGTCTAGTTTCAAGTCTGTATAGCCATGATTGCATTTTTTTTTTTTTTTTTCCAGTACTGTGCTTTGTTTGCCAATTGTCAAGCATGCTGGGGTGCTTTCTTTGTTTGATAGCTCTGATGTCTGAACACTAATTATCAATTAAAGCAGATTATTACCTAATCCCTTAACCCTAACTAGGCCGGGCTATTTAGGTACAGTCAAACTCGGATACCTCGAAGTCGTCGGGACTGAAGAAATTGGTTCGAGGTACGCGAATTTCGAGGTACGCGTACGTCGAATTTTCTTCGACTTATCCGATTTTTGTCGATGTTCAACATGGTATCTGTTACAGTGCCTACCGATTGTTTGTATGCTTGTCAATTGGATTTGAATCGACTTTAATATGAATGAATTGAATGAAAATCGATGTTCTTCTTTCATCAGTGTTTTCTGGTGAACAATTAAATGACTTAAATCACCATAAAAACAAAAAGAAAATACCGGTACGTAATCGAGTGCAAGACAGGGTTGCAGAACATGCGTGCTGAATGTACATTGTCGCATCGGAGTAGGTACCCTCTCGATCACTATTCGTTTTTCCTCCTTTTCTCTCTCTAAGTCATCATCTCGTACACAATATCCAACACAAGAATCAGTCTTAGCTTTGCAAACTATTAAAATTTCGCACAACTATGGGTGTACATGTAGCTCACCAAGACTGTGTAGAGCTACAGGGAGCGACGGCAATGTCGCACCGCTACGCACCGGTCTTCCATGTGTCTACCAGCAGCACTCACAGTCAGCAGGCGATACCGTTAATCATTTCCAAATGTAAAAGCAACAATCAGTTATTTATTTTAGTATCATACGGAGCAGAATATTACTGTTATTCATTTTTAAATTTCCAAGCAAACATCCGACATTCGTTTTACTACCATACGGAGCCCAATATTACTGCTGTCCATTTCCAAAAGTGAAATGAATTATCTGACAATCATTTTATCATCGAATGGAGCTGAATGTTACTGTTATTAATTTCGAAATGTATAATAGCAAATATCCGACATTTATTTTAGCATCGTATGGAGCAGAATGTTACTGCTATTCACTTCCAAATGTAAAAGCAATCATGACTGTGATATTTATTTTGGAATCTTCCGCAGCCGAATGTTCTTGCTATTTACTTTCGAAAGTAAAAGCAAACATCCGACATTTATTTAATCATCGTACGGAGTTGAATGTTATTGTTATTCATTTCCGAACGTAAAAGGGATCATTCGACATTCATTTTAGCCTATTCCGGAGCCCAATGTTATCGCTATGTACTTTCGAACGTAAAAGCAAACATCCGGCATTCATATTATCATCGTACGGAGTTGAATATTATTATTTATTTCCGAACGTCAAAGCAAACATTCGAAATTTATTTTAGCATCTTCCGGAGCCGAATGTCATTGCTATTTATTTTCGAATATAAAAGCAAACATCATACGGAGTTGAATACTATTGTTATTCATTTCCGAACGTCTAAGGGATCGTTCGACATTTATTTTTGTATCTTTCGGAGCCGAATGTTATCCTTGTTTATTTCCAAACGCAAAATCAAATATCTGACATTAATTTAAGCACCGTACAGAGCTGAATCTTACCGTTATTCATTTCCAAAAGTATAAGCAAACATCCGACATTTATTTTAGTATCGTATGGAGTCGAATATTACTGTTATTCATTTCCAAAATCAAAAGCAATCATCCGACATTCATTGTAGCAACTTTCGGGGCCGATTGTTACCGCTGTTCATCTCCAAAAGTAAAGGCAAACATCCGACTTTTTTTTTTGGTGGCCCGACGTGCGTTTTGGTGGCCTCGGGCCACTGTAAGTGTCGAGCCCTGAATAAGTGCAGCACAGTACATTAAGGATGGGCTACTTGAGTAGTGAGTGATATCGCTAGATTAGATTCCGGCTATCAATGGCTTCTGAGGACAGTGCTATTGCTGTAATCATAAACATTTACCGAAGAGGATTGTTCGCATTAAAAAAAAAAAAAAAAGCGAAACAATCTTAGGGGGCCTTTACGATTGTGCTAGAAAAGAAAAGAAAAAAAAATACCGAAAACTCGAAAAAGATTCAATTCAAAACACGGGTAAAATACATGATGATTTCTTTCTTTCTTTTTTTTTGTCTGAAAATCGTAAAGCGTATTATTCCGTTACTTCGAAATTTATCAAAATAAACTGTTGTTAAATCATATCTATACTATTCTTTATTATGCTAGGCCTATACTTCCAGATCATATACCACACTTATGCTTCATAATCGCATTGCTGGAAAAAATATTCAGAGCTTGCGTTCTCGGGGAGAATTAATGAAACAAACTTCGTGAAAGGAAAAAAAAAAAAAAAACTAGCGGGAGATTGATGTTTGGACAGTGGACCTTGATTAATGCCAAAGATATAACTGTTAACACCTAAGCAGGTGCGCCACGACGGTTAAGAAATGTACGCGCACGGCATGACTATCACGATCGCAAATCAAAACAGAGCGTAGTGCTATTGTAAGCTCTCCATTTGCACGGCTGCTACAAGTATATGCATTCCGGGTACGTGTGTAGGTACAGTAGGTGTTGGGGATTTTCCTTGTCAGCTGTGTATCGGGTATTTGAGCGCACGATCGTTCTGGGGCTCAGAATATTTACAATCGAGTGTGAAAAGATTTGTGACATGTCTTCGCTGTCCACGCGCGCTTCATCGGAAATGCTGAGTGATGTTTGCAATTTCAATTCGAGCAACATGCTGGGAAAAACAATAAGTTAATTAAGATCGGGACATGAGATTTCCCTTCGAGGTAACCGAACTTCGAGTTAGTTTTTTTCGAGCTACGCGAATTTTAACACACGAAAACTCCATAGGAACAATCGGGACTTTCATTTTGCCTTCGAGGTAAGCGATATTCGGCTTATCCGAGTTCGAGGTATCCGAGTTTGACTGTAGTTGATAGAGCTGGGGGGGGGGGGGGGGGGGGGGCCTCCCAGGCCCCCCCCCAGATCTCGGCCGTCGACCGTGAGATCGCGACGAAAATTGGCATGCACATTTGCCTATGATGTTATCTAAAATACCTTGAAGTTAATTTTTCAAAAAATTATCATTTATGCTAAATTATGCTAATTTATGTATAATGTGCATGAAATCAGACTATTTGGTATAAATCACAAAATAAAGCTCAAAGCAGGCAAATTTTTTGTGTAAATATTCTTTTTAGTGTCCTTAGCAAATGTAATTAAAAAAAATTGTGACATCAGAAAAAATTCTTAAGTATTTTATTGTTTTTTTGAATTTCTTATGTATTTCTTTGTTTTTTTAACTTTATGTTTTTCATTGTTTTTTCGATAAAATTTGTCCGCGACATCGCTCCGAACAAGAAAATATGTTATTCATTGATTTTAATCAATAAAACACCAAAATAATCATGCTTTTATGAAATTTGCCTGTAAGCACAGTTTGCATTGATATTGTACACGAATTCACGTTTTTGAGCAATTTTTGGTCTGACATGCATGTACATATTTATGCGTAACTTCGGAACCACACGCCCGGGCGTCGCAAATTTGGTGTCAAAAGATGCGGGAGACTCGAAAGAAAAAAGTCATGAAACGTCGCGGCGATAGCTTTTTGCGATTGCGATACATCGCGCGGAACGTCGAGGGGGGGGGCCTTGGAGGCCCCCCCCCCCCGGCCTAGTTAGGGTTAACATTTTGTGGCCATAGCCTGCATGCTGGACTAAATACTGGTAAAAGGCACAGTGCTACACCTGAGTGAGCGTGCTAAAAATGTACAACTAGATCAAGTTTGGATGGATTTTTAGATTCAAATTAACTAATTCTTGGGTTGTGCAACAAAGACAATTTGAAGCATGAATTTATTAATTTGAATGAATATGCAGTTAGCCGCTGCTAGAAAGGATAAGAAGCAGCGGTGGCTGTTGAAAACTTGGTAGACTAGTGGAAATGATGCTTGTCTAGCAATCGTGTAATCATTGATTTGAGTCCAATCCTAGAATGTGTGCCCATGAGTTTTTTTATCATGGCTACTGCTAAAACACTAGACAATCGATGCCTATTCATTTATGGTGAAAGGCAATTTGTCAATCAGTTGCAATCTAAACAGCTTGATGCAGTAATCCATTAATCTGAATAAATACGCTGTACCAGCTGCTACAATGGATTATTTGATGTTGAGGAAAAAGCTTGACTAATTGAGATAAGTCCCTGGGCACACACAAGGTTACCAGTGCAGTGGCAGCTGACCTAATCACAGCAGTAGCAAGGCTCCAAGATTCATAATCATCACAGTCTCCCATTTCCCTCAGATCTTTGGCAATAACCTGACTGGTGCTCACGTCGTCGCAAACAACATTCTCTTCACGTCGCACCAGCGAGGGATTGTCAAATTCTACGACTTTGAGATGGTCTTAGCCAAGGTAAGGTATCTGAGGGTTTCCCTCTTGCATCATCTGGTTTCAATTTGCTCAATTTCAGCTTAATCTGATAAATCCCTTCATTGCTGTTGCTCCCGTGGTTTACAGCAGTGTACATCCTATTTTTTGTCCCTTTCATCGCACAGCTACCACGGCTAATAAGCACTTAAATAGACCCTGTACTTCAGAGCCTCTTTTCTCAGTTCATACTTTCTCAGAGTGTGTGCTTTCTTTCCATTATGTAGATAGGTTTACAGTCCATTTGAATTGAGTTATACATCATTTTAAAGCTTAGAGTCTGCTCTTTTGGAATCTGCCCTTACAAGTTGTAACTCTCTATGTACCATGACAGCAACCTCCTGTGTGCCACATTTTCTGAGACACAAACATAGTCATGCTTCGAGAAAACAATTTGTTTTTTTCAAAGCTATATATGTTACCCGTATAGATTTCTGTTCAAGCTGGACAAATAGTGAGTAATGTTGTAGAGAAAATGCCAAGCTTTGCTTTGATGTAAATTGTATGACAAGTCTTATATGTTTGTTTTTCTTTCAAATGACCAGCAGCTACATCCATGTAAAAGCATGACTTTTGTACACAAAACAGTGACAGAAACTTTGAATTTATGCGCAAATCCAGAAAGGAACACCGCTTGATAATCAATCACCACCTAAAATGCAAGTTATATGCGAGAGAAACGAAAGCGTGAGAAACGCTTTCATTGTACTGCACCATTTGGCGACTTACCAATAGGTTTGGGCAGGTTTTCGCATTTGAGCAGAATATGTAAAGTTGGCACGCCGTCGACTGAGTCAGACATGCAAATGTGGCTCATAAAGAGTTAACTAAAGATCTATGAATGGCGAGTTCTTGTTGGTTTTGTGATTTTTGGTCACATTTGTACCTAACCTACTTTCATACATGTGTAGCAGCTGATCATGGTTGCAAATTGGATTGCCCTCTAGGCTGTGAAAAAAAAAAAAGTTATCAAGAAGCTACAATGCAGTTGACGGAATGTTGAATTTCTGAGACTGAATACATTTGAACATATCTATCATAAAACTCCACCCATATTACAGATGAATGATATGGAAACTTTAGAAATATTGCATTCATATTATATCGTGCACATATTTATGTTGAAGCAGTACAGTACCAGTTTGCATCAATTTCTCTGGGCCATTTTTGTGATGAGATGCATTACACACTGTGTGCATGCATATGACATATCTCTACCTCAAAGTATTATTACAGACAAACTTTAATAGCGAAGTGCAGCATAAAAACAAAAGTTATGGATTCAAAAGTACAACCATGTTATCAAAGTATACTGTGAAGTACACGACGGGGAAGTTTGTTTATTTGGGTTTTTTTTTAATACATTGTCATGTATCATTCTTTCCTCTCTAAATGCATCCATGATGAAACTGAGGTGACTTTTTGAAGTATGTTCCCTTGCTCTTTTCATTTTTGTTGACAGAATCCTCCTGATGAAGTTAGGCTGGGGGATGCTTTCCCTGGTGGAGAGGGGGAGGGGTGTAAAGTAGGAGAAGCCCCCCATGGTATTCCCATCACTCTCAGGGTCAAAGGTCAGTTCCTTTTCCCAGACATGGGGATGTCTTTTTTTGTTATCTTGCATCATATTTGTCTCTTCTGACTTCTTGTTCATCTCATTGTGAACTGTTTTCCCCCATGCTTTGGTAAAATTTATGTTTGATGCCATGTTTAACCTGCTGAGGACGAGTCCCGGGTATACTTGGGCAAGTGTCTATGGGAAATGCGTGTTGTAGCAAAATCAGCCCATCCTCAACGGGTTAAAATGCTGTTGATTAGCGGTGAATCTTCTGCTACTACTCAACAGATGCATCCGAGATTAGTAACACAATTATGCCTCACCAGATATCTCGGTCTATCACCAATGCTTGCATGATGGTTCTGATTTATGCTCAATATCTCATGCAATGCAATCAATACACACAGTTCGGAGGTTATCTCTCTCGCGTGTGGGCATGTACAATATAATGTGACCGTGCACCTCAAAACGAACATAAAGTTTTTGCGTGAGGACTGTAAATAAGTGAAATGGGTCAACCTAGTCGAACTTGACTTTTTCATATTTTCTGAAAGAGTGGTTCGTCTTTTACATTATGCTAAAATTTGGTATCATAAAACGAGCAGGAAAGTCTGTTTTTTGTGAGCAGTTTATCTCGAACATTTGTGGTAGAATAGTGTGATTAGGTGTGTCTTTAGAATCCCTTTTTTATTTCTGAAAAACCTTGTCCACACTCTTCACTTTCAACTCTAATAACTTTTGAAAGGATAGTGCTACTGCTTTGAAAGTTGGCATTAATTATGGACAGAATGTGTTAATGAGGCATGCTTAATTTCAATTTAATCTGATAATCCCTTCATTGTTGTTACTCTGGTGGTTTACTTCCTGTTTTTTGTCCCATTCATCGCACAGCCAGCACGGTTTGGTAAAGATTAAGCGCTTGAATAGACACTGTACTTCAGAGCCTCTTTTCTCAGTTCACAATTTTCCTGAGTTTGTGCTTTCGTTCCAATATTTAGATAGGTTAGAAGAGTCCATTTGATTTGAGTTATAGATACATCATTTTAAAGCTTAAAGTCTGCTCTTTCAGAATATGGTCTTACCTAAAAATTCATGTCTGGCGACTTTTTGTTTGTTTTGAGGTGCAGGGTCACATATAGTCTCAAGGAAATTACATCAGATACGAGTTCATTCTTGGCATGGAAACAGTGAAACCAGCATTTATATTCTATGATGAGCCACAATAGAAGAAATGGGTGGAATATCCCCATAGATCTCCCCTTTCGTTTTGTGCTCTCTCTAGCTGATATTATGCATTCAAAGCCAGGCGTACATTTGTATATACCATCAAGTTGGTCCTGCATTGCCTTTGTCATGGTCCATGTCTCTGATCCGTATGAGAGTATGCTTTCAACTCAAGCTCCTTTGAATCTACAGAGCCTCATTCTGCTTCTTGAGTAGTGTAGTGGTAGATACATTCTATTTTGGTTGGATCTATTGTTTGAATCCACGACAAAGTGTGGATGTCACTCCCTCAGTGATTTCATTCTGCAGAGATGCCCCCCGTTCTGCTGGAAGTCTGTTGCTATGACGATGACATCTGCTTTGGGGGAATTCCCTGGCACTACCTGGCCTCTCCAAAAGGCGGATCGGAAGCGACGCATGTCAACGTCTACAGTGTGGCTACTAAGGAAATGGTGAGGAAACTCTCTGAAAGCTTAGGCCCCTTTTGACTATCAAAACTTTGTACAACTGGCTCTCTACAGTTGGGGTATAAGGCACTTTTCAGTAATCTTTTTTTTTAAATCTTATGCATATGTTATGTTTGACATGTGTATTGTAAGAGATTAGAATCGAGAACAAAATGAAATCGATATGTCCATTTGAGAGCCTCCATTTTGCACAAGCCAGGGAATAATTTTCAAACGAAAAAATGTATAGCAAAACTGCTATACAAAATAATTTTTGCATAGTAGTTGGATAAAATTGTGTAGCAGTTCCCCCCACCCATCCCCCCACCCCACCCCACCCCACCCCACCCCACCCCACCCCACCCCGAGTAATCAAAATGGCATTGATAAATGCGTGGTTAAAATTACGTAGCGATCTTACTAATCTAGTCTCGCTTGATGTTGCACACAAATCTTGCACCTAATGCAGTTCAGTTTCCTAGCACTCTTTCATACTCAATCCATTCCCTGTTGTGGTCAATCTCCTTAATCCAGCCTTCCAAAGTAATTACACGAATAGACGACATGTTTGCAAATAATTCCACCACATGAATGAATCGATGAAGTCACTTACACTACAGGTTTGAACTACAAGCACCAGTACGTAAATCACAACAAGGCACAGCTATCTAGCTGTGCACATGCGAGGATATTTTGGTTGACCTGCACAACCACATTAGCTGTCACATTGACTGTGCGTTGTGCATGCACACAGTCAGCACAATGTACTCTGCATGCACACAGTCAGCACAATGTACTCTGCCAGCGTGCCATGTGCATGTACTACGTGTGTGTGTGTGTGTGCAGCACCGTAGTTCGGTGGTGTGCAGGGAGGACGTGGTGGGAAGAGAGTCTCTTCTCACCAGTCCTCCCTGGGTGTGTGAGTGTGTGTGTGTACACCAACTGTAGGTTAGTAGTGAGAAGTTGATGTAGGGGCGCAGTGCATGCATGGTGTTTGCGTCGTGCTATTGGCATTTCTTAGCTGGCTTTACAATTGTATATACATGTTATGGGGCTAGCGATCGCAATGCGGACCCACCAACTCATACAGTAGAGTGTGAATCAATTCGCCCATAAACATGTATGTGTCCGTTTGTATCACAGCAGCTGCGATTCATAAAAAAAGATGCATCGCAAATTGCGATGCGATACCGGGAAAATTATTCCCTGCAAGCATATTTCCTCTCAATTGACCCGACTGTCTGTACCATTAATCATTTCCATGTTCTCATACCCCTAAAGGCAATTAATGGGAGTCTGGAACGCAATGCGCTCGCTTTTGGAACACCGGGGGCAGTCTTCCACTTTGACGGCACGGAGCGCATCATCCACACTCGGGCCAGGTCGCTAAAGTGAGTCATTAGGCTTCTCCTTGGCTGAATTCCAGCCCTTACTGAAACATGTTACAGCCCACACTCATCTTCAATAAATAGGCAGATCATCATGTGTACATTTGGACAAATTTAAACCTTGTGTTAAATGTATGTGAAATTTGAATATTTCTTTTTAGAATGCTGCAATTTGCTTTTGATTTCACTTATCTCATTGCCATTGGTAGCATCAGTGTACTTCACATTGCCACAAACGTGATGATTAGTTTGAAGCAGTATTCTTTTTAGAAATCAGTAAATTCGAATCAACATGATGATAATGATCATAATTGTCATCAATTTCTATCATTTTGATTATTTATTTGTCTTGGGTTTACAATTTTTTGATATGTTCACCTTTTTATTTCTATAGTTATTTAGGCATTTATTTGCTGTATTGATTTATTCAGATTAGCAATAGTAGACATTTATAGAGCGCCTTTTCCACTGGATGCAAAGCGCTATTGTTTATTATTGTTTGTGCAGTGTACTGAAACTCAAGCAGAGGAATGATGGGACGTGCGAAGTCGTTGAGGATCATGAGATCGATCCCAGAGGCTGTGAAGATGATGCTGATTCAGGGAAAAATCGGACGAGTTGTAGACCGCATCGCAGACGCTCGTACTCCACTGTCGTTGACTTCACCAGAGACGAGTCGTTCGAGAGCCTAGTTGGTTCCCAGGTATAGTCTCTTCACGATGTCATCGCAATCTTGACAGAATTTGGGACTTTGGCTGAATTCAAACAGAATGATACTGAAGTTCTCACTTTTGCATTTGAATGTAAAGACTCTAATGGTGGCAGTGCTATTTAATTTCTGTAACAATATGTTGACAGCAATATGCTGGTCATGCAATAAAAGCATTGAGCATTATCTCTATCTTTTAAACTACCATAATTTTGTGGATTTTCTCTGCAGTTGTTATATTGAGAAGAGAGATATCAACTGTAAGTGCTGAAACTGTATTTCTATTGTGAAATGTCAATGTTTTAGTCATATGATACAATCTTTCACAAGTACCGTTTTTCCTTATATACATTTCATAAAGTATTATTTCAGCACAAACTCATTCGAATAGACATACACGTGTATATACTAACCAGTATTCATTTTGTATAAGTTTGTTTGTTTTGTTTTTTTCCCCCTGGAATCTTCATATGTGACCCTGCACCTCAAAACAAACAAAAAGTCGCCAGACATGCATTTTTAGTTAAGACCATCTTCTGAAGAAGCAGACTTTAAGCTTTAAAATGCAGTATAACTCAAATCAAATGGACTCTCCTAACCTATCTAAATATTGGAAAGAAAGCCCAAACTCAGGAAAAATGTGAACTGAGAAAAGAGGCTCTGAAGTACAGTGTCTATTCTAGCACTTTATCTTTACCAAACCGTGCTGGCTGTGCGATGAATGGGACAAAAAACAGGAAGTAAACCACCAGAGTAACAACAATGAAGGGATTATCAGATTAAACTGAAATTAAGTATGCCTGATTAACACATTCTGTCCATAATTAATGCCAACTTTCAAAGCAGCAGTAGCACTATCCTTTCAAAAGTTATTAGAGTTGAAAGTGAAGAGTGTGGACAAGGTATTTCAGAAATGAAAAAGGGATTCTAAAGACACACCTAATCACACTATTCTACCAAAAAATGTCAAGATAAAGAAACCACACACTCCTGCCCGTTTTATGATACCAAATTTAAGTATAATGTAAAAGAAGACCCGCTCTTTCAGAAAATATAAAAAAGTCAATTCGGCTAGGTTGACCCATTTCACTTAATATTTTCAGTCCTCACGCAAAATCAGTGTGTGCTACTTTATGTTCGTTTTGAGGTGCACGGTCACATATTGTCTATGTTTTGACAATGATTCATAGCAGTTCAACTACCCTGGCCAAGATGTGTAAAAACACACAGGTGACTAGAAAGTCCAGTCCAAATTCATGTATACATTTTTATGAAAAATCGTTAGACTGAAAAAAAAAAAATTAAAAAATACTTGTCATCCTAGGCTATGTAGAATAGTACGTGATATGCTGGTGTGATGTTTTTTGCTGCAGTTTCGTGATAGATTTGTCCCGTTGACAACAAGTCCCCGAGTATGCTCGGGCAGGTGTCTATGGGAAATGCATGTTACAGTAATATCAGCTCATCTTCAAGGGGTTAAGATGTGTTTCCATTTTACCTCCCACCCTGCAATGTCCATGAAGATGATCACTGATTTCAGTTATGAAAACGACCTGGACCTGATGGTGGTCTCGATGCCCTCCTACCACTGGGACTCCGATCATCACCAGGGTAGCATCAGCCTCCATGACAACCAAGCAGGGCGACTCCTCAAGACCATTCAGATACCTGGCGAGTGGGATGATGTGAGTGAGGCATCATGGAATGATGTCAAAATGAGACCCTGCACCACAAAACACACAAAAAGTCGCCAGACATAAGATTTTAGTTAAGAGCATATTCTGAAAGAGCAGACTTTAAGCTTTAAAATGATGTATTACTCAAATCAAATGGACTCTCCTAACCTATCTAGATATTGGAAAGAAAGCACACACTCAGGAAAAGTGTGAACTGAGAAAAGAGGCTGTGAAGTACAATGTCTATTCAAGCGCTTAATCTTTACCAAGCTGTGCTGGATGAATGGGACAAAAAACAGGATGTAAACCACAGGAGTAACAACAATGAAGGGATTATCAGATTAAACTGAAATTAAGCATGCTTTATTAACACATTTTGTCCTTAATTAATGCCAACTTTCGAAGTAGTAGTAGCATCATCCTTTCAAAAGTTATAGGAGTTGAAAGTGAAAAGTGTGTACAAGGTTTTTAAGAAATGAAAAGGGGACTCTAAAGAAACACTTAATCACTGTGACATTATTCTGCCAAAAAAATGTTTTTGCTTTTTGAAAATAAATGATTTTTATGTTGTCACCTCAACTCTCGATGCTAGATCCAAACTGTTTGAAATTCATGAGGAAAAGTGTTCTTCAAAGAACTTAAGGTCAGGCTTTGCTCTCATTTACATGTACATCTGTAAGCACAGAACACCTATATAACATGCACAGGCTAGTCATTAGTCCCGCATTATACATTCTTGTGTTTGCTCCTTTCTTTTCCTCAAAGACGGTTGAACACACTGTAACCCTGGACCTGGACACCCTGATTCACATCGTGAAGGACAAGTCGGGCAAGTGGAGGTGCCAAGTCTTCCGAGCTCAGCGCAGGGATGTTCACAAGAAATCGGCGCCGGGGTCGAGGAAATCATCCCGTCGAAGTGGACAGAGAAGAGGGAGCAGATGGAGGTAGCCTTAAAAGCCGTTGAAGACTCGTCCCGAGTATCCTCGGGCAGGTGTCTATGAGAAATATGTGTTATACCAAAACCAGCTCATCCTCAATGGGTTAAATGGAGAAACCTCGAGGATGAAGCTTAGTGATGACAGGCAATTGTCGTCAAGAACCAGAGGAGGAGGTTGGCCACATGAGCCGGTCGACTGCAACATCGCTGCCAACAAAACAGGCAGGAATGATGGTGCAGGTGAAGAGATTGCTCCGGCCATCGTTTGCAAGCCGTGGCAGATTAAAGTCTAAGAGCATCCGTGTACGTAGATGGGCATAGCTCAGACCCACCTGCTGTGGAGCTGATCCGTCAACATTCAGGGATAATCTCGTGTTGGTTGTAAATCGAATTTTTTCTTACATCAGTACTCTCAGCAAGGGAGCATGCAATTTTTGTGAAGGAGCAATATCAAAATATCTTAATATTTTGTGTGTGATAACTCTTGCCTCAGAGATTTTTTTTTTTTCATTCTAGTCAAGATTATTGTCAAGTCAAACTTGTGAAAACTTCGAATAATAGAAAAGAAAATAAAGAAAGCAGAAATATCTCTAGAGATTTCGGAGCAACAGTGTCTCGCGCAAACAAAATCAAAACACAGAAATCTTGAATGTGATTACAGCTTCACTGATATGTAGACTACATGCTGGATCTAACATGAGATTTTATTATCAGGGTATAACATTTTACATTCAGTATTCAGATGTCTTTCACAGGCAGTTGTCGAATGGATCAACATTTAGGCGAAGCTATGCAAAATTTCCATCATATTTCATGGATGTATGAAAGGCCACAAGATTACAAAATGTGAGCAAGTAAGTGGTTTTTGCATAATTAATTTACTAAAAATAGAAAATCAAAATTTTTCTTTTGTATGACTATGTAATCTTGAAGTTGACATCCGGCTCTATTTTCAGGCGAAATTTTGCGGCGATCGCGTGATCGGAGGCCGAGATCTCATTATAAAACAACACCTCTTTCGAAAATTGAATACATTCGACACTACTCGCCAATCACTTTGAGATCGCGCAAAACACCTTTCCTTGGCCGCGAGCTCGGGCTCTGCTGCCGCTGCTAGATACGAGTAGCTGGAGCTAAACATGTTCGGATTGTGTATGCATAGTACGCGTGCTCGCTTGAGGGGAGTGTGTGGACATGTGTGATCGAAAATTCACTACTCCTGAAACAAGGTGAACAATGGTTGTGTTTACGCATTCACCGTCAAAATTGCGCAGGGCTGATCAAAACATTTTCTGGTAGTAAGTAAGAGCTTATTTATTAGTATAACACATATGTGAACATTAGAATTGTCTACTTTGAGCATTTTTATAGGTGATTATTTTAAACTGACATTTCTTGCAGAGGAGGCACATGCTCACTCACTTTGTACAAGAGAGAGAATCTCACCAAACCGTGCGGCAGCATATGAATAATCCATGAGTGCCCAAAATCCTGGTATTCTGGGATAATTCGCGATCTGAAAAAAATGGGACTGTACCTCTCCGATAGAACATTTAAAAGCAAATTTCTAGGAAATTAAACATATTGCTTCATAAACGCGACGTTTGTACTCTGTTTTTTTATAAAACGTCCCTACTGTGGGAGGGGGGTATAATCTCCCCTCCCATACCCTTCCCCTGCTCTGTTTCACTTGGCATTTTTCCTTCGGTGTCTTTACGACACTTATTTCAGCATTTTTTAAAAACTTTTTACAGCATTGCAAATGTAAGTCCAAAAGAGTCCTGGTATCAGTTGTAATTAGTCATTGTAAAGCGACTGTACTTTGTTATCCGCTGGTATATAAAATGAGAAAAGAAACAACAACAAAAACTGCACAATGGAAGTTTCACAATGCCATACTTAGGGAAAGCAAATTAGCACCCTCCTTCAAGAATACTTTTAAGTTCAGAGATACCCTTGGGGAGATTAATTCTTGCTTGTTTGTGAACATGAGAAATCCAAAAATTGACATTCTTTTGCTGATGTATGGCAACTTAGATATCTTAGGAAAGAGTGAACAATTCTTTGAAAAGTTACTGTTCTTGCCACACGTATGAAATGGAAATTACACTGTGTTCTGTGTTCTATTCAATTTCGTACTTTTGCAGTGTAACACTAACAGTGCGTTCTTATTGACCATAAACAAGTTCACACCAGTGACTGTGAGTCTTCACTGGCGCGAGTCCCTTTACCCTTCACTGCATGCTCGGCAAGAGCTGCTGCTTCCCTCTCACTTGTTGTCATGATGTCACTTTCATTTTTTCTCCTCGGAGACACAAATATGAGTTCTGGGAAGCGCTCCATCAGTTGCTGTTTCAGTCGGGGTTGTCTTCTATGTCTGGGAAGCGCTCCATCAGTTGCTGTTTCAGTCGGGGTTGTCTTCTATGATGATGCCTCTTGATCTTCATTTTTCCTCACAGCGCAAACAAAAGTTTGCTTCAGAAATGCGAGGCACAGCAGCTCTTTTCCTCAAGTGATCCGTTTCTCAACGATATCGCCAAAATGTTGGAAGGAAACTATTAAAGGACAAGTTCACCTTCATAGACATGTGGGTTGAGTGAATGCAGCAATATTAGTAGAACACATCAGTAAGAGTTTGAGGAAAATCCGACAATCCGTTCAAAAGTTATGAATTCTTAAAGTTTCTGCTCAGTCATGGCTGGATGAGAAGACTACAATAGCTTGTGATGTCACATGAGTACAACGGTATAAAGAAAGTATAAAGAAAATTCACCTTATTTTCACTTTTCTCGCATAACAAAAGAACACTCGACTTCTCTCTTTCAGAAGGCAAGGGGAATAATATTATCCTTAACATACATCAGTAACAAGTCCAAGACATGTGCACTTTATTCAAAAAGTAAAATTTTGTGGAATTCTCTTTTTATTTTCATTATATCGTTGTACGCATGTGACATCACACACTGTAGTAGTCTTCTCATCCAGCAGTAATTGCGCAGATACTTAAAAAATTCATTACTTTTGAACGGATTGTCGGATTTTCCTCAAACTTTCACTGATGTGTTCTACTAATATTGTTGCATTCACTCAATCCACATGTACATGAAGGTGAACTTGTCCTTTAATGAATGTCTCCTTCATCTGGGAAATCCATGCCTGTTGAGCTGCTCAGAGGATCTGTCACACAACGTGTGAAGTTTCTGTAGCACATTTTGTGATACTGCATTTCAGTAGCTACCATATTCCTATCCCTTTGTGGAAAATGGTGTAGATCTGATTGGTTGTGGTTTGGGTGTGTATTATTTGAATGTCCCTAATATTCTATAACATGATGTTTACCTTGTACAACTCAAACGACCCAGCAAAATTAACAATTTAACCAAAACATACATTCCTTTTCCTATTATTTCATTCCAGAAAAATTAAAATGCTGATCGAGGTCGTACAAATTCCTCTTTCTTTCTTTTCTTGAGGAGAAGTACAATCATGCGTTGGCATACAATTGGTCATACGTACTCTTCATCTATTTATATTACGGAAACTGTCATTTTGTCATGTTACTTCAGTCGTATTCAAGTATAAAAGTTCCAGTTTGTGTTTTGACTGTCTCTTGGAAAAGAGTCGTATATCATTTGGGGCAGAATGTCGGACCACACAATCTTTCTTTCAAGTTATCTGGAATAATATAAAATAGAGGAAACCTATTCAGGGCTGCTGGTCTTCAGTCCATGATGACAGTCCACTTGTTTGTCCCATGATGCTGGGAGAAGGACTGGGTAGATCTCAGTGACCTCAGACCGACGAATAACCCTACTATTGAAATGGAAAGTTATGGTCCTCTTCTCCTGCATCGATATCAGGATTTTGCAGATGGGAAATGGTTTCCCATGCCGGTCTCACATCTCCCTTTTCCCTGGCACTTATTAACCATTCTAGGGTTTTATCTTGAGCTGTACTTTTCTCGACTCTTCGTGTCCAAGGGTACGTAGGTTTAGCCGCGATGCTCTTGACATTCTTGACATCAGTGAATAACGTACCTCAGCTGTTCCATTTCACCTGCCCGTCGTTTGTTGAAGAATGAATGTCAATCTTGCTAGAACCAATTCCTCCAAATGTCTGTATTCTACTTTGATGGATACATTCATGTACATTCTCACTTGCTCCATGATCAAGCCTGTGCATTACTCCATCTATATCAGATTTGAGGTTGGTGGAGAATCTGTGAATGTCGTCTGAATCAGGTGTTTCTTCTGTCTAATGCCTGGCCATATTTCCACTGTGCCAAAGCTGTCAGTGCTAGTGAACTTTACTTTCTCAGTCATTACACAACAATCCATCTCCAATGTTCATAGCATGGGTGCGTTCTAGGGTGGACGATGGTGAGATTTTTTTGCTTGTCGTTAATTTACCTTTCTTCTCTTTCCTCCTGTAAATATACAAATCTAGGTCTGTTTCTTTCCAGTCAAATTTTGGCTTAGAGGGTTTCTTTGGCACATAATGCTTCTTTCGTTCCAAGGGAATTATGAATGAGGGTGTTTGCGGTGATACGCATGAAACACTACTGATATGCTGCAATATAAAACACTCTAAATCATACACAAATAGACATTGGCCAAATGAAGATAGGTGAAGTCCATCCAATGCAAAATGTGGCAAAATCTTATGTACAATCAAATACAACTGTAGCCTGGGTAAAGAACGTGATAAGCTTATGACCTGCTCATTATAGTACACCGAGTTCTCATAAAGTTCTTGACAATCCCACCGTGCTAGTATCAAAGAGAAAATAATCACAGTTCCTTTGAAAATTTCAGACACAATTCTGTAAATATCAATGTAAGGCGCTCTGTCCCTCTCTCAAAGGTCACATTAGGCGTGGTCTGACTGGCAAAAGATCGCGAAGTTTAAGATCGGGAAGTCTTCTTGATCTTTTGTCGTGTGGTCACACTGGCAGCCAAACTTCTTGATCTTAAGATCGAGAAGTTTGGCTGCAAGTAGTGCACGTGTGCGATAAAACAGAAGGGATAGTTGTTATCACGTGGCCAACGATCAGCTGTGAACGTTGCTACGTGTTGTGTTTTTTATCTTATAGCTATAGTAGCAGCATTAAACCAGCACCGTGACCACAACAAAATCTCTAACAGGGAGAAGGACGGGGTTGATCTCAGTGACCTCAGATCGACAAATAACCCTACCATTGAAATGGTAAGTTATGGTCCTCTTTTCCTGCATTGATGCAAGGATTTTGCTGGATGGGATGGTGCTGTGTCCTGTGGTCAGTTCGACTCCTTGGGGCAGGAATGAGGAAGCTGGAGACAGGGCCGGGGTAGGGGGTTTACTGAAGGTATGCACCTCCTCATCCTCATCATCTGATTCGGATGAATCGGATTCCTCCATGCTTTGCATTAATAGCATTGCTAATGGTTTGAGAGTTTTTCTTTGAGGGGAAAGGAGAAGGTACAGGCCAGGCCATAAGATTTGGTATAAGCTTGTAGATGGGAAATAGTTTCCCATGCCAGTCTCACATCTCCTTTTTCGCTGGCTCTTATTAACCATTCTAGGGTTTCATCTTAAGCTGTGCTTTTCTCAACTCTTCGTGTCCAAGGGTAGGTTTAGCCGCAATGCTCTTGACATTCTTGACATCAGTGAATAACGTACCTCAGCTGTTCCATTTCACCTGCCCGTCGTTTATTGAAGAATGAATGTTAATCTTGCTAGAACCAATTCCTCCAAATGTCTGTATTCTAATTGGATGGATACATTCATGTACATTCTCACTTATTGCTCCATGATCAAGCCTGTGCATTACTCCATCTATATCAGATTTGAGGTTGTTGGAGAATCTGTGAATGTCGTCTGAATCAGGTCTTTCTTCTGTCTAATGCCTGGCCATATTTCCACTGTGCCAAAGCTGTCAGTGCCAGTGAACTTTACTTTCTCAGTCCATTACACAACAAATCCATCTCATTGTTCACAGCATGGATGCGTTCTAGGGTGGACGATGGTGAGATTTTTTTATACTTGTCGTTAGTTTTAACCTTTCTTCTCTTTCCTCCTGTAAATATACAAATCTAGGTCTGTCTCTTTCCAGTCAAATTTTGGCTTATAGGGTTTCTTTGGCACATAATGCTTCTTTCGTTCCAAGGGAATTATGAATGAGGGTGTTTGCGGTGATACGCATGAAACACTACTGATATGCTGCAATATAAAACACTCTAAATCATACGCAAATAGACATTGGCCAAATGAAGATAGGTGAAGTCCATCCAATGCAAAATGTGGCAAAATCTTATGTACAATCAAATACAACTGTAGCCTGGGTAAAGAACGTGATAAGCTTATGACCTGCTCATTATAGTACACCGAGTTCTCATAAAGTTCTTGACAATCCCACCATGGGAGTATCAAAGAGAAAACAATCTCAGCTCCTCTGAAATTTTCAGACAGTTCTGTAAATATCAATGTAAGGCACTCTGTCCCTCTCTCAAAGGTCACATTAGGCGTGGTCAGACTGGCAAAAGATCGCGAAGTTTAAGATCTGCCATTTAAGTGGTATGTAATTGTCCTCTTCTCCTGCCAGGATTTTGATGCCAGGATTTTGCCGGAAGGGATGATGTTGCTTTCCGTGGTCAGTTTGACTCCTAGATAGATGGTCGATGACCAATTTCATCGTCAAAGATGTCGAATAAGGGGCATGTCTGTCTCCCTGCCCCACTCTTCTTGTTACTTTTTTTTCACATCTTTGTACTTCATTTTTAGCTTCTTCAATTTGTCCCGAAGCTGATCGGAAGTCCGATGGTATCCGGCTTCTTCCATTCTTGTGGCCATATCACAGAACACCTCTTATTCCCGACAGTTCCGTCCAATTGTCGCTGGATTACGGTATCAGACCATAGATTTAAAAAGAATACAACCCCTCTGTCCACTGGGCTGTACTATCAGAAATATGTTAAAACACAAAGGAATAATCATGCGTGGGATATCTCCATCTGTGTCCTTCTTGTACAACTTCAGGCAGTTTTTTTTTGTCTTCATTATAGATGCAGCATTAACAAGAACATTGTACACTTTTGTAGAACGTCCTTGTGTTCTGCCTGGCAAATCCTTTTGAACACTTGCCCCAAGACTTTTAATTTTGTCTTGCAAAGAATGCTGTGTCCGCTTTTGCCCTTTCTGTGGAGGCACACTACCTACCGGATCAAACGATGCCCCCCTGAAAACATTGTGTTCTGCTGAGTGCAGTCTCAGTGTGCATGGTATACCGCATGCCGTGAAGATGTCTGATACTTCTGTGCTCTTGCTCAGTGACAGGATTCCTATTCCAACTACATTTTTGAGGTAATAACCACGAAAGTATGACTGAATTTTACAAGCTGCATGGTGCTGCTTTAATGTAAATCTAAACAAAAATAAACCAAAATGTTTGCTATCAAAGTTGTCCATACCTGACATTGCTGGTGAATCCTCCTCGGATCCAAGTCCCCAAAACACCATTTGCTTAATTTAAAGTGGCCGATCAAAACAAACAATCATTATGTAAGTTATCTGGAATGATATGAAATAGGGAAAACCCATTCAGGGCTGCTGGTCTCCAGTCCGTGATGACAGTCTACTTGTTTGTCCAAGAATGCCTGAAGAAGGACGGGGTAGATGTCAGTGACCTCAGATGGACAAATAACCCTACTATTGAAATGGTAAGTTATGGTCCTCTGCTCCTGCATCGATGCCAGGATTTTGCTGGACGGGATGGTGCTGTGTCCTGTGATCACTACGACTCCTTGGGGCAGGAATGAGGAAGCTGGAGACAGGGCTGGGGTAGGGGGTTTACCAAAGGTATTCATATCCTCGTCCTCTTCTTCCGATTAGGACGATTCGGATTCCGACATGCTTCACATTAGCATGGCTAATGGTTTGCCAGTTTTCCTTGGCGGGGAAATAGAGAAAGTAGGTGTGCAAGCCAGAGATATTGCGGGACTTGTAGGTTTCGTCTCTTTAGATTCTACGGTGCTCTTTTCGCATGGAGCGCTTAATACAGTGCTCGAGGATTGGCATAGTAGGGACCGGGATCGGGATCGGGATCGGAATGTAGGAGGTTTGCTTGCACTTGTTTGATTCATGTGTTTGGTACATGTACTAATATGGTGGTTCAGTTTGCTCCAGCGACAGGTTTCATAAGAACAATTTCTGCACTTGTGCACTTTGCTTGACCCAATGTTATGGGCCTGGTGCAGATGATCAAATAGTTTTGCCATCTGCTGTAACTCGGCTGTGCAGATGCGGCACACATTTTCTTTCGTTAGGCGGTACTGGTTGGCCATTTGTAATGAAAGGGAGAAATGTATAAGTACAAGGGCTTGTCATAGGGTAAGTTAACTGATGACTTACTTCTCATAATCTTGTAAGTACTTTGGGGGGGGGGGCTTCTGCATCGCCTTGGATACCTCGAATTTCTATTCTGGTCTAGTGAGAAGCATGGACTGCCACTGTATCCACTTCCTTGATCATTATGTACATCAGGTACGTATATCAATGGATTTGTCCAATGGGGAGGAAGGGGGATGGGAAACTAGTTCCTCGGTTTTGTCTATTTCACTAGACGTCTTTTCTTCTACTTTACTCTCTCTTCGTTTTCTCCAGCTAACACCTCATCCTCTTTTTCCTTGTCACATTCAACTGTGGGGTGTGATGGATTCTTCCACACCCATTTTTCTAATTCTTTGCCTCGATAGGGCTTGAGTCGATCGCTATGTACTACTACTGGTTTATATCTCAGAGTGGCTTGTATTCGAAATACTACGTCTGATAGCGTGGAAAGTATGAGATAAAGATCTTTTCATCTTGGCTGCAATTTTGGGGAGATACCCTTTCTCTTTGATGGATCTAGTGACTTGTTCTAGTATTAGAAGTTACAATTTTGTTGATCAAGACCTACTTGTTTTCCAACTCTTTTGATGGTTCTCCGCCTCTAGCTCCTCATCGCATGTACCACTGGGCAGCATGGAAAACACGTAAGACCACAGGTGTCAGGCACACGATGTTGAAATCTGCGTTGGCAGTGATACAACCATTTGGTTGGAGTTTTCGGCAGCGGCCAATGTCTCTACAACAAACACATTCCCTGGCCGTTGGCATTCGTGTGCAATTATCGCACACGCACCACACAGTGCTGGCCAGCCTTTGCGTCTCCGTCGGGCACCAGCGGCAGCAGTTCTGCAGTTGAAGTTCCTCAGTAAAGGCATGAACGACTGCATGAGCTGAAATTGCTGTTGTGAACTTTAACGCTAGCAAAAACAGTGCTTCTTTACTTTAAACCAGAAGGGCAGATCATCCTCAGTGCCCTGTCCTAACTTCTGAGCCTTATCTTGCAAGCGTTTATATTGTGACCGAGTCCAATTCATTTTTTCTTGGCAGGCTGCCCAATCTCGTGGGACATACGTAACCTGCACTTGCCAACTGCTCTGCGAGTCAGGCGTATAAGATGGCCTCGTTTCAATGCTTGCCTGTAGGACTTGCGGATTCTCAGGTTCGGTCCATGTTACCAACAAACACCTCAACTTGTTTGGTGCCGAATTTCCAACTTAACTACTTTTTTTTTTGCATCTGTCAGTCTGAATGTGTTTAAGTTGTCTCCAAAGAGCCAATCTACAGTCACTCGTACCGAGCTCAATTTTCTTGTCTTCCTGCTGGGCTCCTGTGAGGCTGTTGCCTTTGAAATGACACTGAAAGTGGGCCCTCATAGGGTAGGCAGAGGCACTATACATATATATCAGTATGCATGAGACACTGCCGTCGTGGTCAATGAGTATTGTCATAGCTCTTACAAGAGATCTGACTCCCTTAAGTAGCAAGTAACAGTCATGCCTCCTCTGTAGTGGACTGTGCAAATGAGCAATGATACAATTGACATCCCATTGGAGAGCGCGGTAATCGCCTCATGGTCGCCAGTCGCTGATGGACTTTTTCGGCACCATCCGGTGGGGCGACAACCAGCTACTTTTTAATTGTTGGACGATGCCGAGTTCCAGCATGTGACTGAATTCCTGTCTTGCTGCTTCAAGGCGATCAGACGCGAGACAACGTGCTCGAGCGGAGATGGGGGAATTCGAGTCTCGATGTGGCGGGTGATTGAGTGCGTGAAGCTAGACGGTGTGTAGACTGACTGAGTAATTGAGGGATGCTACTAAACGAGAGTGTCGAAACGAGTGTCAGTAGAGTGTACCATTTTGAGATTGAGGTACGTTGCTGATGCTCTGCTTCCTGCATGACGATCAGCGGATCGCTCGACGTAGCCATGATTTGCTGCACATTTGTTGGCATACTGTAATATATAGTGTATATCTCCAGAGGTACTTGCAGAAAAAAGGATGAGCTCGTACACAAGGTTCTTCGTTCAAAAGAGCTATTGCTCCTTTATTGACAACAACGATGAACAGGCAAAAGGTAATGTGTGCTGCCAGTGTATGAGAATCGAGCAACTAAAGGATCGGTCTTTACTCGATGACCGTCTGACCAGCTCTCTACATGAATGTCCAGTCTGATCTTATGGCCAGCGTGCTTCTCGACACATCAGCAAATTTGGTAGAGAAGTGGGTGTGGTACTTGGACCAATCATATGAGGGGGAAGTCATTTTTGGAGGGAAAGTTAGCTTGGGGGAGGGTCATGTTTTAGATGGGACTGGCCTGGATGTTTGGAGCCAGTGGGGGAGCCGAATGAACCTTGAAGCTGAGTGGGTCATAATTGGTCTGAATGAGAGCACCTGTTTGGGGAGAAGTCTATGACAAGTGGTCTAATCCTTTGAGAGCCTATGATTTAGACATGATCCAGGGAGGTGGAAGCATTCAGGAAATCAGGGAAGGTTTGCAGACTGGGAGAAATTATACAAGATGGTTCATTAAAAGGAGGATGATTTTAAAGGTGGGATGGGCTCAGGAGTACTGAGCTAGTTTCATACAACTGAATGTAGACATTATCAAAATGTCCTAAATACACATTACAATACGCTGGACGAATGCCTGCTAAAGAATGCTGTCGTCAAATACGCGAATACCCAGCAGCTGCTTCATTCGACGTAGGAGTTGAGTTGGTTTCCGATCCCCCAATTCTTCTTCCATTAGTAACTGATGGAGTCTGCGTTGCTCCAACTCAGATGTCCGAGCAACATTCATTTGAATCTCTTACTTGTCTGTCACCTGTTCTATTTTCTCTCCATGTACGAATTTGTACCACAAATCGTATATATTTAATCCCTATTAAAACATCAGAGTACCTGAGAGGATCAATCTGAATTGTCAGTTCTTCTATATCTTCTTCTCTGAGATTTGGCAATGTAAGATGACAGATACCTACAACATCACTTTGAGTTTCTGCTAAATTAATATCAAATCTGTTTGGCATGTATGTCTATTGAAAAGTTCTCCAAATTGAAATTCTCAACATTCATCACGGCAACTGACATCTTGAACTTGGCATCAGATGCTAGTTGTACATTTATAGTACATCTTCCCTTGCGATTTGTGTACACATAGTCGTCGTCCCCAAGGTGGCATCCATGGAGACCGATGTGTGTGCCGTCAATGACGCTGAGAACTCTCTGAAATGCAGTGATATTGTGGAACTGTTGCACAGTTTTTAGCCACAACTTCAGGATCTTGAGGGAATTTGATGACCTGAAATTTGTTGTCAAGACGAATAATTTGATATGAATTTGAATACTTTGAATAACATTGTCAGTAAAAGTTTAAAGTAGAATACTCACAGTATGGTTCTTGTTAAGTAGTTACCATGATGTTGAATAAATTATTTTTTTCACATCATATAAACCTTACTTGATATCAATTCATTTTCTCTTGTACTCTAGACTATGTGATTGTTTGATTGATTGATTGAATTTATTGCCACTTCATTTATTGCTGGTTTCCATAGGGGTCCACATACATAGATTACATGAATAATGGTAAAAAGTGAAAAATACATACGGTGTACATCTTGAGTAAAAACAAATATCATGAATACAGAGCAATATGTAGAGAACGATCCTAAACACATAAAGCAAGTTTAGATTCAAAAGTTAATTATGTGTTGTTCAGGAGAGACAAAAAGTTGCGAAGCAAATCAAAAAGTTACTTCCCTCAAGGAAAACTTTCAAGCACACCAAAAAGTTACCTCTCTCCAGGGGAGGTTGTTTCCCTCATCTGAGTATGTGTATGTAATTTCCTCCCCTTGCTCTATTTGCCTTGCGGCAAACAGACAAAGATGAGGACACCCCTCAAAATTTATCTTTTTCATGGTGGAATTCGGGGCTCGGTGTTCATCATTCACGTACTGTCATAGGCATCAATGCTACAGATGAGAATTGAGAAGAAGGAAACAATTTATAGGGGTCGATTCAGTGGAAAGTGATCCAGTAATCCTTTGAGAGGACCAATCAGCTGAATTCAACATATTACCAACTTAACCATCACCTTTAATCTTATATTCCCAAAACGTTTCTCAATCTTTCTCTCCTGGTAATAGCCATATTCTGCAACTTTGGTTAACCTGTTCAAGGCGATTAATTCTTTAATTGATGCAATTTTTAGCAATAATGAAGATTTTAAGCATTTTGAAATAATTATGTTAAGTTTTAATGATATAATACTAGTAATTAGTATTATCAAGAATATTTTTGATCATTTATAATGAAATTGATGAAATCTCTCATCTGCAGTTCAGACATTGAGCCCAGCGGTATATTGGGGGACAATTTGGGGCATTATCCTTGATATCAATTGATTTGATATCAATATCCTTGAAAGAATTTGTACCCAAAAAATCAGACTCCCCTGAAAATATCCAAACCCTCAACATCAGAGTTAATGATAATGATAATGAATAACATTTATATAGCGCTTAATACTGATGTTTCTAATAAAGCGCAAAGAGTTCTTGAGAGGGTCAATCTGACATCTCAGTTCATCTTTATCTTCCTCTCCAATGTAAGATGACAGATGCCTACAACATCACCTTGAGTTTCAGCGAAATTAATATCAAATCTGTTTGGCATGTATGTCTATTGAAAAGTTCTCCAAATTGAAATTCTCAGCATTTTCCACTGCAACCGACATCTTGAACTTGGCATCACCTGCTAGTTGTACATTTATCGTACATCGTCCCTTTCGATTGGTGTACACACTGTCATCATCCCCAAGGTGGCATCCATGTAGACCAATGTGTGTGCAGTCAATGTCGCTAACAACTCTGGGAAATGCAGTGATATTGTGGAACTGTTGCACAGTTTCAGCCACAACTTCAGGATCTTGAGGGAATTTGATGACCTGAAATTTGTTGACAAGACAAATTATTCGACATCAATTTGAATACTTTGAATAGCACTGTCAGTTAAAGTCTGAGTTACAATACAGTGTGGTGCATAAAGTAATTAGCATGATGTTGAGTAAATTATATTTTTTTTTACATCATTAAAACCTGTAACATCACTTTCAGTTTCCGTTAAATCAATATCAAATGTGTTTTGTATATCTAATAAAACATTGTCCAAATTAAAATTCTCAACATTTTCTACTGTGCTTATTGCCAAGGACCTACACCAGCTACTGCCTTTTCCAATTCCTTATGAAGACTGAGACTTTGTACCTTCTCAATGACCAGAATTCTGACTGAGTTCATAGATATGGATTTTTCCAACCCGGAGCCAATCTTGATGATATAGCAGCTTGGTTGAAAGTACAAAATGTAGGTAGGTAGGCCTAAAATACAAAATAAACTTTTATAAAGGCAAATAAATGTACTAACATTGTTCTTCTGCTGGCACAAGGCCTCGGCAACAGCATGCACACACTGGGAGACTTTGCTTTGGTGTACACCGTGGATAGATGCCACAGAATCAAATACTGAACCGGTCGCCATGAAATTGAGTGCAATTAATACTTGCAGTTCTCTGGGGATGGCATGGTTCCTTGCTGTGTTTCGCTGTAGATGGTCATCTAGCATGTCAACAATATACATGACACCATTGCTAGTGATCCGATATTTCTTCATTAGTTCCTTGTCGCTCAGAGAGTTGATGTAGCAGTTCATTGAATATAATGTATAATGTATAACATAATACAATAGACCAACAATAATGTTTTTAAAAAGACCAGCTGAATTAAGTTCAAATTATAGAAATTCATTCTCAGTCAGTAAGTTTAGCCTTAATTCTTGGAGGGATCTGAGTAGAGAAATGAATATACATTGTACATTCATGATCATGAAAGTCATGAAAAATCAATTCAACTACTAAAACCAACTAAATTGATTATATTGAGGATTTTAAATCTCTTTTTTTTTGGGGGGGGGGCAAAGATATCGTCGCCTCAATGGAAAAAGGGGTTAACGCATCCGAGCTACGCGGGGCTGCGCGAAAAAAGTTTTCGAGATAATCGACTTTAAAGGTTTTTTGGCTTCAAAATTGGGTTTAATCAAGGTTGATTCCTTCATTTCTTATATATAGTGTACATTAACGATTAATTACTTTACAAGCGTACTTTCAGCGATAATCCTCATTAAATCTTTGAGTAATTACAATTTTTCCATTAGTAACCTTAATACAGCCATATCTTCGCGTGCTTTTGAATGGCAAAAAGGGGTTAACGCTAAAGCGCGCGTCGATAACCCCTTCTTGCCATTTAACATCGCACGAACTGACGGTGTTGAAAGGGTACTGTCACTCCATAACATGTGTGCATTAAGTTTGTCTGTACCCAATAGTGATTTTAACGTAACTGCTAGGCTTTATCAGTCGTGTCTTTTATATACTGTAGTGGGGCCTTATCCCCATTTTATTACTGGAAAATTCTAAATTATAGGATTCAATATATTGTATTTGTGAGAAATGCATTAACCCCATGCATACCAGACCACATTCCTAAGAGGACATCAATCGCTTTTTAGTATTAAAATTAGCAACATAAATTTCTTCATTTCTAAGTCAATTCTATGAAAATGTATGCTTTGTGTATACAATATGGCATAAAAACATGTGGCAATCCTTTCCAATCGAAAAAGTTGCCAATTTGCACCTACAACAGTGTATAGAATTATGTTGCCAATTTAAGGATTTGCAGCTTATTTTGCCTTTAGATAATTCCTGCAAGCTATTTCAACATATTTTGCCCGTGACAAAAGGGGATAATATTTTGCAGCATTGGTTATTTCATTTGGTACATAATTCATAATTTTTAAAGAAAAAAATAATCAAGAGTTACGCATAGATAATACATGTATATTGTACGAGAAAATTTTGAATGTGGTCTGGTACTAAGCACAGAGATAGTTTTGGGAATGAAAAACAGAAAATAAAATAGAACTTGCTCTTTATATCTTAAGACATTCTCGCAAGTGTTTCTAAATAATTTTCACGCTTTGAACAAATATTAGACTAACGATTTATTCATAGTTACACCTTGTAAACTATAGCTGATAATGTGCATGTATTCATTCGAATGCCCTCGAGACCATTCTTAAATAACTCACATAAATTATTTAGAAATTAATGAAGAAATTTAGAGCAATTACTACTGCTCAATGACTTGGCACAATGATCATGATCAAAATTAATACTACAATTTTTTGAGAAGTATTTTTCAAAGGTTTTCAGATTTATCAAAGCTATCTTTGTGCTTTAATGGTCTAATGTAGCTGACCAATGAAATACCAACAATGAAATCAAATCAAACACCATGTATGTTCAAATGAGTTTATTATATATATATATATACAGCCAATTAACATTTAAATTGCGGCATCGGTCTACCTGACATGACACTTTTAAGCTATATATTCAAAATTTGAAGTCGATAAGTCACGCGAAATTCAAATAATACACATAAACAATACATGATTGATAGTTCTTGCTCAGACAATTGACATGTTTATTTGTTGAAATAATAGGTTTCTGCGTATAATTTGAAAAAAAAAACAAATGTTGAACATATTATTCATTATTGTAGAAGATATTTTGGAAAATATTGTAATAATATGGTAAAAATAAGGACTTCACACATCATTACATAATTACAAATAGGGACTGTAATACAGACTGATATTTGTTTCGAGGTATGAAAAAAGGTCGTTTGAAATTTAACGGCATAATGTTTTGCGTGTATACATCAAGATTCCAAACGTGAAAGCTTCAGATTGTCTAAAATTACATTTTAATCAACTTACGATGTTGCATAGCTATTCAAGGAACGAACCATCTTTAAGGCAGTTAATACAATTAAATTCATTTTATTTATTTTCTCAAAGTTACCTCATTTTTCCACAAAATGACCTCTGTGACCTTTGACCTTTAACCCAATGACCCCAAAATCGAACCAAAGTATTATTCCCCCCCCCCCCCCCCCCCCATATACCCTCATACTAAGTTTGATGTCAAACCATCACGGTTCTTGAGATATTGAAAAAAACAAAATGGGACGGACATACGCACGGATGGACGACCCGAAAACATAACGCCTGCGGCCACTTCGTTGGCGGAGGCATAAAATATGAAACAATGCTAAATATCAAAATATTATTCACTTTCTTGTTCATGCTGTGCAGATATAGTTACGAAAGTGAAATCGACAATTAGATTAATACATTTCGAATAATACACAGTGTTGCATCTATGCAGGACTTGTGATGACATTCTGCCAGGTATATACTCGCGTCTCTAACTATGATACTTTTTCAAAACTTGTTGACATTTTTTTACTGTTCTTGCCTTTATTTACATTAATATGAATTCATGCTCTCCTTGCTGTCATTGCATCGCAGAATATCCAAATGCTAATCACAATTATTAGTTATGTTGTGAAAGTAGTCTAAGAAAGTGAAATCGTGGCATTTCAAATTGCAACTTAGAAATCAATTTTCAAACAACACATTTGTAATTTTGCAGGGCATGTCACATTCTTCCAATACTTACATTTCAAAAAATAAAGATAATGGTGTAAATTAAGCATAAATTTTCTTCACTTTGGGCGAAAAACCCCAAATCTCATCAAGTTCATCGGAATATTTTGAAATACAAGAAGACATGTATTCAAATTTCCCAAGGTTTGAGGATTTGCAGATTCGATTCAATTCGTTTTGTAATTTATTATGATACAATTGTCACACAAGCACACATTATACCAGGTATTTCTGTAATTATTGTTAGTGTCCTTATTTGCACTTAATTTTGAATATTTCGAATTACCAATGGAAAAACAGAATTCCTAGAATACATTTTAATTTATCCAAAAATGTGTACATACTTACTGTATTTTCTAAGTACAGGCCTACGTGTTCAATCTAAGTAATGTCCAAGTCCAAGTCATTGCATTCTCCCTTCAATGTGGTGCCCTAGTTGGGCAAAACGAAGTAAGCGACAAAAGTGATACTCCTTGTAATGACCAAAATGTGTCTCAAATTTGCAAGGGCATCAATGGAATATCACAATGTATAACCTATTATATCTCTGAGCAAGGTGAGTGTTTGTGCATTAAATTTGACTTGGAAGAAGAGCACATTAGGTGTAATATAAAAACGTCAATTAGGGGAGACCCAGGAGAGTTGAGCCACTTTTTACATAATTTGTCATATTTTCCCCTAATTGTATTTTGGGCTGAAGACTTTCTTATGGTTGGAAGTTAAGATCATAAGTCATAATCCAGTTTTGTTAATTATACGGAAGGTGATTGCATTTCAGAATAAGAACCCGTTCAAAAAAAGATGTCAAATGGCACAAGTCTCCTGTAGGACGAGGAGAGTTGAGCATACCCGCAATGAGAGTTGAGCCACCCATGGGAGAGTTGTGCCACACTGTACTAGGGAGTGGGAAAGTCGTATATCTCGTGAGGATGGGCCCGCATAAATACATTTAATGTCCTGTTCTTATCGAATATCACTATTTTGTGAATTGAAATACTATGACTCTAACAGAGAACTATGATTTTTTTTTTCAGATAGAAAGAACTTCAAGATAGGCTTTACAAGTTGTAGACAAATTGATGATGTCATCGAAATGTTCTGACTTAGAGTTGGCTACCTGGGGCCGACAATCAATAACTTTAAAACACTTCCATGACATATGCTCCAGCGACAAATGCTCCGGCACGAATTGCTAATGTTGAAGCTTACACAAACCCTTACTCCTACCCTAACCCTAACCCTAATCCAAATGCTTACCCTGCTCTGACCCAAAAACTCAATCATACTCATTAATGTCAGAGCAATAATTGTCGGCGGAGCATACGAGTATGTCGTGTCACCCTTTAAAACACAATAACTTCTTTGAGAAATCATTACTCAAGAAGACAATAATTGAGAAAGCGAAAAACCATTGGCAGCTTCATTAAAACTTTAAAACAACATTAAAACACAACTGATATAACCCTTACTTAGATCTTACAATGCTTTTCAGAACTCGCTCAAACAGATATGCAACCTTGGACAGGAGATAAAGATTGTAGTGCGTGGAAATTAACATGACAATTTGTTTCATTTAGCTCAAGTCAGCTTCAGGCTATGCTATTGATATTTATGTATCATCCTCTTTGTTGTGAATTTCAATTTCCATGGGGTTTCATTCAATGTCTAAAGACAAGGGGCCACAAAACTTTCCAGAATTGCCTGAATACAGTCACATCTTTTCCAGTCACATCCTTTCAAATTTCAGACGATGATATCATATTGTTAACAATATCTGCTCAAAAAATGTAGTCATATGAACAACATAATGCCAACCATTGACTCTTCCATCTACCTGGCAAAACAATACAAAATAACAAAATGACCTCAACAAATGATTTGTTAGATTCAACGAAATGCAGAATACCATGATTGCAGTGTGAACCAACACAACTTTAACAATAATGACACAACAAATGATGGTGCCCTTCACTCTTAGAAAAAATGTGCTGATTAGGACCTCTTCTTGTCCCGTATTTAAGATTCTTTATAGACCCTTTTTGTATAGGGTTCTACAATGTATAAAGAACCCTATACAAAAACGGTCATTTTTCTATTTATCCATGTATCTCTTGTGTGTCATTCGATCTACACCAAATGCTCGAGCGGCAGCTCGAACACTGTTCAACTCTTCGACTGCTTTTGCTCCTCGCTGGAGCAATCCTGGATCACTCCCACGGTCTGATGTCCTTTTGTATATTTATGGCATTGTCTGAAAGAAAAGTAAAAATTTGTATAAATAAGATAATGGTAAAAGGAGAGTTGAGCCATGGATCATGTCTCCTCATGATGAGTGGCTCAACTCTCCAAAGGTCGGCCATTTTTGCATGTGACTTAACTACCACTAGAGCAATTGCATCATATTTAACCAAAAACATCAGAAATAATCAACAATGCAGAGGCTACGCGTTGCCCATATTGCGACCAAAGTAACTGCTAGTATATGAATAATAAGAAGGGTCTTACCTCTAACTCTCAAATCCACTTTTCAGCGCGATATTTGGTTTTCCTTTCACAAAATCTCCCATGAGTTACCATGGATCTTGCTGACTTAACTGGAAAGAAAGTTATATTGTACACTACCAGCAGAGGGAGTTTTAACTTTTTATCTAAAGTGCAAGTGTGAGATTTAGGGGGTGGATCAACTCTCCTTGTGGCTCAAGTCTCCTGGGTCTCCCCTACTCAAATTTGGATGGTATGTCTCTTGATTCCTTTTACCAAAGTAAGGCAGTATGAAATCTAAAGTTCCATTCCATATGCTAATAGGCTCTAATGCAGACATCAGGTTGGCTCATGTTATATACTGTATGTGTATCTCCGCCTTAAAGTTAGAAAGTCCTTTTGCAGACTTCCCTAAATACACCAAACACTGTATACAACTAATGATACTAGTATTTGGATCATGTCTGTGAAATGTCAAAGTCGCAAGATGTGTAGAATTCAAACGATGCACAAGAGTACTACAGCTGTATATGTATTTGTGCTGTCGTCTGTGTTCAAGCCACAACAGTAGGCCTACAATATGATTCACTGTTCGGATGTTTGATGCATGTGTCCATCATTTTCCTCCTCCTCGGATTCATCACTCTGAGACTGTTGTACCTCTGTCGTGAGGTTTTCATAGTAGCTGTGATACATCGATGGGATAATGTTGTCCTTGCACAAACTAAGCAAATCTTGCTTCTTTTCCCTTGAGAGGGCGAGATGTTGCTTGTACAACAGAGGCAGACGCATGTCATTTCTTCGACTTGAGCCCGAGACGCGAACTTCTACGAAGTCTTCGTTGAAATCATACTTTATTTTGATGACAGAGGGGTCTGTCCTCTGTACGCGGATCTGACGAATTTTCAACCAGTTGACGGGATTGCCAGCCCTGTCCTTCTTCATGTACTTCACACAGGGTGTTGTCAACTGACGCAGATCAAGGAAGTCCTCTTTCGTCATGTGGGTAACTTCATACCGATTCCTGTTCCTTGCTGTTTGAATAACTGGTATCCACTGGTCGGGGTGATGGATTGTCACTCCCCTTTTGTTCCTTTCGATGCAGGAATGCATCGCGTCACATTCCATTTGAGTATGTCCGCTGATCAAGAATTTATGGTCAATGATGGCAACATTAGTGTGCAGAACTGCATATAGCAAAGTGCAAGCTATAATTCTGTTCCGATTTTGGCCTCCACAGCAGTCAGAAAAGAAACTTATGTGTGTGGTATCAGGATCAAGTGACTGCATGAACTTTAAGAGGCATGAGCCAATCTCACATGCTCCCCGCTTCGCTGTAGTCTCATGCCAGACAAAGCAATTTCCACATGCAGTAGCCTGGTTGTATACAGTGAAATTATACGTAGACATTTTCCGCTTGTAATAGAACGAAGATGTCTGGCCATAGGGTGTAGTCAAGACCTGCTGAAGATCAAAAGTAAAGGAGCTAAAGATTGGATCGATCTTTGCTCGTTCCTTGTCTCTTTGTTTCTCTTCTCTTGCACTTTCCTTTTCAGCAATGTGTTTCTTGTAGTTCTGCTCTTTAACTTCCCTTTCTTCCGGAGTTGAATTATTGAATGAAGCACATGTGTTACATTCATCTTTCTTCGGATGATGAAATCCCAAATTATATTGGGAATTGAAAATGTTTCTATACACTGCGAAGGAAACTGGTTTCGATACAGACGATTCGTACATTGCGTACATCTTGGAAACGCTTAAAGAAGGGTCCAGATATTTCCTTTTTGAAGACGCACGACAGTAATGTGATTCAACAACAGGAAATGAATCAATGTGTTCACATACTTTTTTAACATCTTCTTCTGAAGTTTTGTTCACTGACGGTAACTTTCCCCTCCTGTCTTCTCGTGCAAACGGGCCTTCATACTTCTTCAATGTATACTCAATAAGCTTGGAACCAATTCCCAAAGTACTGAGAAAGAAATGTTTGCACACTCGTTCCCTTTGTGATGTGAGCGGGAGATGGTATTTGTACATGTGACGCACTCGCTTCTGACTTTTTCTCTTTTTTCTAGGTATTGCTTTGGACCGAGAAATATGGTGATGAATAAAATCTCGCTGACGGGTGTAGGAGCCCGTTTTCCAGTAATCCTCGAACAATGTTTTCCTGTCTTCATCAGAGAACTTAGAGAAGCACTTATGGGGACATTTTGTGTTACACTTCTTTCCTATCTTTCTGGCAGGGATTGTTTTATTACGTACAACATATTCCTCTCCCCGATTACGTTTTCTTGACTGCTGTCTTTTCTTCCATTCTTCTGGATTCCGTTTTCTCTTCCTCCCACGTTTCTGAAATAGAAAATAACACATGATTAACTCTTTCTTTCTCCTTGCTACAAGTAGCACACAGAATGTAAAAAGGAAATTTGTTTCATAAGTTTATTGTAAAAAAGTGGGAATATACTGAAGGTTCAAAAATAATCCACAGAAACATGTCAATATGCAAGTGAAAAGTCAATATTAGATATGGGCCATGTTTCGTGAATACAAAGGTACTGTCCTACACTGAACCGTTTAGCGTCTAAAAACGTATGCGTTTTTCAGCGAGTTTACAGACGTAAATTAGAGGTCGAAAAAACGGCACGAGGCAGTTCTCATATTAGTTTCCCTAAAATTCTGCAACAGTAAGTAATAATGATAATAATGATTGATGAGATTTGTAATGCGGCAAATCCACTCTGTAGAATGCTCCACGCGAAAATAGAAGAGTAAGATAGAAAGTAAATTATTAATACAAGGCATGGGTAATCAAAAGGTAGCATTAAAGAAGTGAGTTTTAAACTACTTTTAAAGGACTCTGATGAAGAGCAAAGTTTATCTAACTAAAAGGAGATTATTCCATACAGTGGAACCAGTCTGATCCTTGTGTGCCCCAAGTTGTAGCGAATTTTGGAATTTAGAATTTAGAAACTAAATTTCTGGCGCGTTTGCAATGGACTTGATTGTAAGCTATTGCAAGTCTGTAATTGAACTACAGTACATAACCCGTGTATGAAGAGCCAATCACACTTTCCGAAATAAGCAGTTACTAAGTGTAGATAATGATTTGACAGAGATTTTTGTTGTTGAAATACTGCTCATATTATCATAATTCATGACACCTTTTATATCATATAATCACCTCAGACTGACTGTCTTGAACCTCGTGCATGTTATCTTCATGTTGGGTATGCTGACCCTCTTGATGCTCGAGGGAGTCACGGTCACCTTGATCTTGCTCCGTCTCATTTATTTCATCCTTCGAGTGATATATGGAGACAAGAAGCCAATGTAAGAGCATTATCTGAATATCTAACTGGACTCAGTAAAACAAAAAGAAACAGAGAATACAAAAAGGGGGTTGAATTTTTAGCAAAGTTTTCATTAGCCTTTCAAAAGCTTTGAAGGTGCCTGTGATGACATGTTAATAGTTTTAACTGAAAGCCCATGCTGTCTTCAGGGAACTATGTTATAAATTCACAAATCTATGAATTAAGAATAAAAAATATCGCTTTTATTCAAAACACGGGAAGAGGCTGCTATCGTTCTGCCTGGCTAAATTTGAAGGAGCTTAGTCAATTGCCGTTATGCCATCAGGAGAAATAAGCAAAATGCTAGTACAAGCACAATTGATATGATTGTTTTAATAAGTTTGTGATTTAGAGGACTTATTGATAAGGAGAGCCTTAAAGACATTATGTCCCTTTTGCATTGAATTTGTGTATACAATTGGTGTAAAACAATAAGGTATATAATGAAGAAGACACTGTTACAAAAACCTTTGTGTAGTTTTTAGACCTGTAGGGTCTTCATTTGTGAAGTACAAACTACCGTTATAATTTGAATTTATTTTTTCGAACCTCGAAAAAATATATTAGTCTCTGACACAGTCCTTTTTAATTACTTTTTACAAAATATTGAATAATGTCTTCTATAATGTACATTATGTTCATAATGTGTTTTGTAATTTAAATTACACACAGATAACTATTATTTCAAGAAACAAAACTTCCAAGTGTCTGAGCAAGACTATCTCTCATGCACTGTTTACGTGCATTATTTGAATTTTACATGATTTAACTATTTCACATTTTGAATATACAACCTGCCCACCATGCTCTAGGGTTTACAGATGTTTGGATGGTTTTCTGCTGATCTGCAAAAAGGACGATATGTCTTTAATTGTGTGATTGCTTGTTGTCACACTGATTTATATTTGAAAGAGAAGAAAAAAATCCGTATTACCTTCTGCTGTTCAGCATCATCAAGGTTAAGTGAGACCTCCGGGTCTGGCTGCTCACGGTCGCTTCGCTCTCGCTCGAAGTCTGCATGGTTAAGTGAGACCTCCGGATCTTGCTGCTCACGGTCTCTTCGCTCTCGCTCGAAGTCTGCATGGTTAAGTGAGACCTCTGGATCTTGCTGCTCACGGTCGCTTCGCTCTCGCTCGAAGTCTGTAACATCCTACATATATATAATTATATATATATAATATATATATATATCAGAATCAAACAGAAATTTAATTCTCATAAAGAACTAAACGCAATTTTAATTATCTATAATTAGTACGAGTCACACACAATGCATCAAAACATATCTGGTTTCAATTCCGACACTATTTCCGTTTACATGTGAACGAAGTGTTGAAGATTTCTTGTTTAGTTCTTATGCTATCTGCATTAGTTTGTTCGCAAGAAGAAATCAATATTAGAAATATTAGTTCATTTCCATTGACTTAAGTTTTTGTTTGATTTTGATTACAACATAGAAACATTAGAAATAATCATATGTTGTGGTACAGTCTCTGAAGAATTAGAATAAATATTGACTGGCAATGTTTATCACATTCAAGTTCATGTATGCATGTGTATATTGAATAACGAGCTCCAAGCTTACTGTAAGTCACCATGACAATATTTTTTATGAGAAGTTCTTGAAAATAACAATAGTATGTCAAGGTCTGTCTACTATGTCAAGTATGTGAAACCTCACGCGGAATTATTGGTGAACTGTTAGTATTTAGTTTCTTTTTGATATTTTTAAATTAAAGCTTAGACTTAACGTGCTAACTCTTACCTCCCAAGCTTTGCCATCGTGACAACTGCAAGGATCCTTTGCGACAAAATGTTCATAGCAGATCAGCTTCCAACATGTCATACATTCCTGGTAAACTTCACGAGTACATCCTCTATTACAACAGAACATAGGTAGGCCCTGTTGCAGTTCATACAACGACTCAGGAAATGCTTGACTTATATCCAAGAAAGTACCTAAAATGGAAAACAAGTTAACACTCGTTGCCGAATTCCAATCACTTTAACTTTTCATTTATATTTCCATTCAATTGATCAAATGCCTCTTTTTAGTAAAACAACTAATTACTTTGAATGATTCCAAACACATTATCAAATGTCAGTTGCCTTATTGCTCACTTGTGTTTTAAGGGGGCGTGGCTCATTTCCATTTTGGAGATGGCTTACTTCAAGTCTTCGACAACAGATTCATTTTCATGTTTTCACACTAATGAAATTATAACCTCTTCGCCCGATATGTTAGAGAGGACTTGTATGTTGTTTTATCTTACACTTTCAAATCAATATTCCCTTATGACCATGAATTAGGTAATTACGTAGAATGTGACAGCCAACATTGTTTTAACTAACTGTTACCAACTCATGGCTTAAGTAATACATAAAATTATATTTCACACAAATAATACCCCACCGTCGTTACCAAGAAAAATGGGGTAGCACTGGAAAATGACATATGCCACTTATTCATATTAATTCACTTCCAAAATTTTAATAAGATTTTGTTGTTGATATTATAACCATGTGATATTTATTTAACTGTAAGAACGTATACATGAATTCTGTATCGTGTCTGCTTTGCTATCCTGCTCCTTAATTCAGTTTCCGGACTGCATACAATAATAATTTTATTTCACTAGGGTTTGCAGACTTGACATCGAATGGATGGTCATAAATGGAATTTAACAAAATTGTAGATGAATTACCCGAACTTGTGTCGATTTTGTTTTCTTTTAAGACACATACTGTCATACAGTCCCATTTGTAAATGCAATAATATATAATTTCTATTCAAGCAACCTGACCAGTTAAATTCAAGCCATTTACATTTCTCTAATTCCCATAAACTCTGGCACATGCCCATAAAACGGCTGTGCGTTCTGCCAATAATAATTTCTTATCATATATATCCACTATTGATCTTTCATTCAGGCTATTCGCAAAGTATATGTTGGTTGACAATTCTTAATCTTAATTGAGTACCTTTTGGGGTCAATTCTGGTAGAGATGACTCATCTCCACCATCCTCGTCATTAGTATCTGTTCCCACCGCTTCCTCAATAGAGTCTCCAGAAAATTGCATGGGCTCAGTGGCCTGGTAAATGTGGTCCATTCCTTTAAAAAAATGTTACAGAAAACTCTAGCATTTAGTTCATGTTTCCTTTTCAACAAATTATGATAAAAGCAATTGGATAGGTTTCACGAAGTGCTAGCAATTTGTTATCATACGCACTGCTGCTAATTAAGGGGCTTTCACAATCGGTCATGTGATCGCTTGCGATTGCTTGCGATCCTGTACAAAGTATACTATCAAGAAATAATGGCAATAGCGATCGCACAACCAATTGTGAAAGCCCCTTTCCCCAGACAAAAGGGGTAGCCATCGAAAAATTACATGTGCCACTTATTTCCTTTCATTGTCTTTCAAAATGTGAACAATATTTTGTTGGTGATATCATAACCATGTGATATTTATTCCAACTGTAAGAACGTATACATGAATTCTTTATCGTGTCTGCTTGGCTATCTTGCTCCTTAATTCAGTTTCCAGACTCCATACAATAATCACATTTATATCACTAGGGTTTGCAGATTTGACATCGAATGGATCATCATAAATGGAATCTAACAAAATTGTAGATGAATTACCCGAACTTGTGTCAATTATATTTTCTTGTCAAGACATATACTGTCATACAGGCCTATTTGTAAATGAAATAGATATATAATTTCTATTCAAGCAGCATGACAAGTTGAATTCAAGCCATTTACATTTATCTAATTCCCGGAACTCTGGCATATGCTTGTGAAACGGTTGTGCTTCTGTCAATAATAATTTCTGAACATCGTATATCCACTCTTAATCTCTCATTCAGGCTATTCGCAAGTTATATGTTGGTTAACATTTCTTAATCTTAATTGAGTACCTTTTGGGGTCAATTCTGGTAGAGGTGACTTATCTCCACCATCCTTGTCATTGGCTGTTCCCACTGATTTCTCAATTGAGTCTTCAGAAAGTTGCATGGGCTCAGTGGCCTGGTTAATGTCATCCATTCCTTAAAAAAAAATGTTACAGAAAACTCTAGCATTTAGTTCATGTTTCCTCTTAAGTATATTATAATACAAGCAATTGGATAGGTTTGACCAAGTGCTAGTCATTTGTTATCTATTATAATTATGTCACAGGAAGACTTTAGAATACGCAGTAGAATACTATAATGAACCTGTCCCTAAAAGTATTTTAAATAATGCAGATAAATTCTCACGCTCATTTAAATTTATGTGTGTGCTAATTTATATTTATATAAACACACTTTGTTCAGTCAATTCTGCCAAGGACAGCTCGTCAGCATTACGGTAGTTGGTTATGTTCATTTTTATCATATTTCATTGACCAGAATGACTCAAATCCAGACCTGCACTTTGTTGTGATCAACATCCATGGACGAATTAAGCTAGGCAATTACAAATTGGTATAGTGCAATGTGTTTTAATTTTTATTTTAAATTTTCCTTTCCATACCTGGCTTAATCAATTCTGCTAGGGGCAAGTCGTCGTCGTCGTCACCACTGTCGTCTTTGTCACTACCATGTTGTCTGGGCTGGGTTATGTGGTTCTTTCCTGAAAGAGTATGCAACAAATCACTCGAAAACAATGGCAACTTTTAGAATGTTTTCTTCCAGCAAATCATAATACAAGCAGTTCGATAGGTTTGACCAAGCTCTAGTCTTTTATCATAATTATGCTCAGGAAGACTTTAGAATACGCAGTAGAATACTATAATGAACCTGTCCCTAAAAGTATTTTAAATAATGCAGATAAATTCTCACGTTCATTTAAATTTATGTGTGTGCTAATTTATATTTATATAAACACACTTTGTTCAGTCAATTCTGCCAAGGGCAGCTCGTCAGCATTACGGTAGTTGGTTATGTTCATTTTTATCATATTTCATTGACCAGAATGACTCAAATCCAGACCTGCACTTTGTTGTGATCAACATCCATGGAAGATTTAAGCTAGGCAATTACAAATTGGTAAAGTGCAATGTGTTTTAATTTTTATTTCAAATTTTCCTTTCCATACCTGGCTTAATCAATTCTGCTAGGGGCAAGTCGTCGTCGTCGTCACCACTGTCGTCTTTGTCACTACCATGTTGTCTGGGCTGGGTTATGTGGTTCTTTCCTGAAAGAGTATGCAACAAATCACTCGAAAACAATGGCAATTTTTAGAATGTTTTCTTCCAGCAAATCATAATACAAGCAGTTCGATAGGTTTGACCAAGCTCTAGTCCTTTATCATAATTATGCTCTGGAAGAACTTCAGAATATGCAGTCAAAATAGTATAATGAACTTGTCCCTGATGTTAATGGAATTGAATATCTGTCAATGATTTTTTTTTTTTTTTTTTTTTTTAAAGAGGGAAATTACAAGCACGTTACTCTCTACCACTTTACCGTAGCTGGTTTTTTTTTCTGTATATACCTGGCTTGATCAATACTGCTAGGGGCAAGTCATCGTTGTCGTCACTGCTGTCGTCTTTGTCACCACGATGAAGCACTGATTCATTCTTGGCATCGGTAGTAGAAAGTTCCTTAAGTGGGCCTTCGAAAAGTTGTCTGGGCTGGGCTGTGTGGTTCATTTCTGAAAGAGTATATCAGAAGAGAAGTGTGTAAATAAATATTGGCAGAGTAGCACAACGTTAACCAAGGTACACAGACCATACGTGTTCTAATTGTTCAGGAAATTATTGCACTCGGTCCTTACACATGTTATTGTTTGAACTATACAATTCTGGTTTTAACAATCAACTTTTTTGGATTCTTATTAAATTTCTTGTTCTACCATTTCAAATCTTATCTTTACTTAACACTGGCCGATGACTTTTGTTTTGAACATATTAATTGTAATACTCACTTTACTCTCCTTATCAAGCTGTGACAACATCTCAGTCTCAGCTAGTTGTATTTCAAATTATTACAATCACATCAACACACCGAAGGTGACTGAGATTAGTTCCATTAATATTGAATCCTTTGTTTTCGTTATCCTATCATTTTAAAGAAATACATTGGTTGATATGGGATGCCCCAATACAATCTCGCACAAATCATTACAAACCTTGTTGGGTTGAATTAGCACGAGGAGACTCCTCTTCTTTTTCGATGTAGGAGCTGGTACTTGGGGCTTCATCATCACTGCAGTCATCATCATAAATTTCCTCAGTGTCTATAATTGTCGCCTTCCAGATGTCCTTCCTCCTTTTACCACATTTCATTGCTATTGTATTCCCTGGTAGAGGAAGTCCGATACATTTCACCTCACTCAGTTTGACGACATTGCGGGATTTATCTCTTTTCCATTCCACATACATCAAGAGGTCAGTTTCAGGTCCAGGGTGAACACCACTGTCACCACTGACGTCTTTGTCACTACCATGTTGTCTGGGCTGGGTTATGTGGTTCTTTCCTGAAAGAGTATGCAACAAATCACTCGAAAACAATGACAATTTTTAGAATGTTTTCTTCCAGCAAATCATAACACAAGCAGTTCGATAGGTTTGACCAAGCTCTAGTCCTTTATCATAATTATGCTCTGGAAGAACTTCAGAATATGCAGTCAAAATAGTATAATGAACTTGTCCCTGATAATGTAGAGTTGTAAAAATGGAATTGAATATCCGTCAATGATTTTTTTTTTTTTTTTAAAGAGGGAAATTACAAGCACGTTACTCTCTACCACTTTACCGTAGCTGGGTTTTTTTTCTGTATATACCTGGCTTGATCAATACTGCTAGGGGCAAGTCATCGTTGTCGTCACTGCTGTCGTCTTTGTCACCACGATGAAGCACTGATTCATTCTTGGCATCGGTAGTAGAAAGTTCCTTAAGTGGGCCTTCGAAAAGTTGTCTGGGCTGGGCTGTGTGGTTCATTTCTGAAAGAGTATATCAGAAGAGAAGTGTGTAAATAAATATTGGCAGAGTAGCACAACGTTAACCAAGGTACACAGACCATACGTGTTCTAATTGTTCAGGAAATTATTGCACTCGGTCCTTACACATGTTATTGTTCGAACTATACAATTCTGGTTTTAACAATCAACTTTTTTGGATTCTTATTAAATTTCTTGTTCTACCATTTCAAATCTTATTTTTACTTAACACTGGCCGATGACTTTTGTTTTGAACATATTAATTGTAATACTCACTTTACTCTCCTTATCAAGCTGTGACAACATCTCAGTCTCAGCTAGTTGTATTTCAAATTATTACAATCACATCAACACACCGAAGGTGACTGAGATTAGTTCCATTAATATTGAATCCTTTGTTTTCGTTATCCTATCATTTTAAAGAAATACATTGGTTGATATGGGATGCCCCAATACAATCTCGCACAAATCATTACAAACCTTGTTGGGTTGAATTAGCACGAGGAGACTCCTCTTCTTTTTCGATGTAGGAGCTGGTACTTGGGGCTTCATCATCACTGCAGTCATCATCATAAATTTCCTCAGTGTCTATAATTGTCGCCTTCCAGATGTCCTTCCTCCTTTTACCACATTTCATTTCTATTGTATTCCCTGGTAGAGGAAGTCCGATACATTTCACCTCACTCAGTTTGACGACATTGCGGGATTTATCTCTTTTCCATTCCACATACATCAAGAGGTCAGTTTCAGGTCCAGGGTGAACACCACTGTCACCACTGACGTCTTTGTCACTACCATGTTGTCTGGGCTGGGTTATGTGGTTCTTTCCTGAAAGAGTATGCAACAAATCACTAAAAACACACAGGCAATTTTTAGAATGTTTTGTTTCAGCAAATTATAATACAAGCAGTTCGACAGGTTTGACCAAGCTCTAGTCCTTTATTTTAATCATGCTCAGGAAGACTTTAGAATATGCAGTAATAATGGTATAATGAACTTGTCCCTGATAATGTAGATTAAATGAACTTTCAATTTCACGCTCACTTATCTCTACATAAGTGCTAATTTATGTATATTACACACCCTGTTTAGTAAATTCTACCAAAGGGCAACTCATCAGCATTACGGAAGTTGGCTATGTTTATTTATACATTAAATTTTAATTGACGAGATCGACTCCAATCCTGCAATTCGTTGTAATCAACATACCTTGAAGAATTAAGCTAGGTAATTTAAAAATGGAATTGCATATCTGTCAATGATTTTTTTTTTTTTTTTTAAGAGGGAATTTACAAACACGTTACTCTCTACCACTTTACCGTAGCTGGGGTTTTTTCTGTATATACCTGGCTTAATCAATACTGCTAGGGGCAAGTCATCGTCGTCGTCACTGCTGTCGTCTTTGTCACCACGATGAAGCACTGATTCATTCTTGGCATCGGTAGTACAAGGTTCCCTAAGTGGGCCTTCGAAAAGTTGGCTGGGCTGGGCTGTGTGGTTCATTTCTGAAAGAATATGCAATAAATCACTAAAAACACTGGCAATATTTAGAATGTTTTCTCTCAGCAAGTTATAATACAAGCAGTTTGATAGGTTTCACCAAGCTCTAGTCCTTTATTATAATTATGCTCAGGCAGACTTGAGAATGTGCAAGTAAAAATAGCGGGATTTATTACTTTTCCATTCAACATACATCAACAAGTCAGTTTCAGGTCCAGGGTGAACTGGAGGAGTGAAACATACAAGTATTTGAGTACTTTTAGAGTACGGTAATTGGGTTAATAGTTTCTGCCAAACTTCATTTCAGTTATTTGCTCTAAAATTAATAGATATTAATCTGCATTCATGCCAAGGAATAAACACATAGATATTCCGTTTAACTTTAAATTACATTTAGCCACTTAGCTGCATACTAAAGTACATCACAAATGTTATAAATATTACAAAATTATTACAAATTAAAAGACGGAGCGAATAGCATTCTTATACATCATGACATGGAAATGTCATATAACATTCCCCTCCCCTAACATTTGAAATTGAATATATCCGGCAACAAACGATGGATCAATTTTAAATGGCATTTTCACCCTTACCATCAGACTTGTTCTCCAGAGGCCCTTCCATGCTGACGTCTATATGATTGTACTGTGAGGCTTCCAGTAACAGTTAAATGGTGTCCTAAAATGATTTAAGAGGATACAGATACAGAAGATTTACATATATTTGATATTTTATATGGAATTCACGAGCCCACTGTAAATCTGAAAATGGTATAGATCTAAGGGTTGTCCAAAAGGTCAAGTAAAGAGGGTAGTTTTCAGGGCAGCTGGACATGTCATGTACGCAACGTGAATACTGAAAACGGTATGAAATTCAGTCATAATGGCTGTCCAAAAAATTGTATATTTTTGTGCTGTTACGTACTTACGGTCCACTCCAGTGTCATTTTTTGTTTTGTTAAATGCAAATGGACAAATGGATGGGTTTACGCAATGCAAATGACGTTTTTTTAGAAAAATAGAATGGTGTTCCACGTCTAGATAGAGATCTAGACAAACTCAAACTACAGTAGATCTAAAGACTTAGCATATTATTGAGGTAGTGGCTATTCTTGCGACGAGTCATCGCTCGCACAGCCACTGACTTAGCCACAGTCGGTATTTTGTGTATCGCGAGATAGCTAGCGATAGACGAGTCTACTTGTCTAGTCTCTAGTAGAGGCATAGATCAATCTACTCGTGAAATAGGCCCCATCACTACAAATACATATGATACGGGACCTTACATGCTGATCGATCATAACTCTCTATATCAAATTACTGATCGCGCTCAGAACCAACAGATGTGAATTGTACAGACTACAGCTAGGGCCTACAGGATTTATACGGCAGTGGGGCTGGTGAGCACAGTATCATAGATCTACTCGTGTTTACGACCCCACCAAACGGCGTTTGCGCGCTGTTACCACATTGGTGGGGCTGATATCCACCGTGCATCTTTTATATAACCCTAAACCTAACCTATCAATATGTCGCGATTTCCTTAACCCTCGGCCTTGAATCAGTCTCCTACATGTATATCAGGATTTCCCCAACCCTACCTAGGCCGTGAGTCTGCCTCCTTATCGCGATCTTCCTAACCCTAGGCCGTGAATCTGTCTCTTATATCGCGATGATCGATTCAAGTAATGGGGCCGGAAACACGATTTTGCCTCTCTAACGTTAGAATCTAGAAATATTACCTAACGCTAGATCTAGATTTTACACAAAATAATGAATGGGGCTGTGCGAGTGACGTGACAATGTAGGACTTAAGTTCGAAGCCGATATCGACCCTACCCGTGATCCGATCTCGCTCAAAATTTGGAAGACTGACTTGATGTTTGAGAACATTTCCTGCGAGTGTAACTTATTTAGATCTAGATCTAACCACTAGTGTTAGGTCTATCTAGAGTCGAGCCTCTAAATGTTAGGTCTAGAAATTTCGTGAAATTCTACTCGGGAGAACATATATTATGAGCATGGATACGAAACTACATTAGCGCCCAAACTAACATCTAGATCTAGGGTCTAGAGTAAGTGTACCAGTTTGCGGCCGCTTAAGGGTTTTTCCACTCTGAAATGCAAACGTGCAGATTGCTCTAATCCAGGTTATATCATAGAGATTGTCCACTTACCAATACAACATATTGTCACCATTGCAAGACCAATGTCCATCCCGTTGGTCAAAAAAGACCGCGGCCGCGATCCGGTACAGCGCGTTCCGGATTGCGGCCGGGGTGTTCTGGTTCGCGGCCGCCTCGCGCTTTTGGGTTTTGTCCAGCGCAAAGTGATTTGTTTTTTTCCATCAAGAATGAAACATATCAAACTGTAAATGCTATTTTCCCAATCTATAAATATTAGTTTTGATTAATAGAACTATTTCCTCAAAATTTTCCCCAAATTACTGAATATGAGCCATTGACAAATTGGAAGAGGAAGAGGACTTCAAGGAATATGAGGGACAGCTATGAGGCACGCCCTTACAAGTCATCAAAGTATATGGATGCATGATCTTATTTTTCAATTTACTTGTTTTATTAATAAAAAAAATATATTTTTTGTTCTATTTCAAATGCTTTTCTATATTATGTAATGTTTCTCCATTGCTGTTTATTGAATCAATTATAGAAGTTTTTATTTTAATCTAGAAGCTAGTGTACATCAACATTGCCAGCATTATTTTATGCTTAAAAACATAAATCAGTATTGAATTAAATTGATTGTATGTATGTATGTGTGTATGTGTGTTTGTGTGTGTGTGAATTTTTTGTCTGTGTGGATGTATGTGTGTTTGTCAATGTGTGTGTAGCTGCACATATACATGTAGATCTATCTAGAGATCAGTAGTCTACGTGATATAAAACTCTAATTCATCTATATTTCTCAGTGTTTAAATGATGTTGATCTCCTTTTTTGACACCTGTTTTTATCAAACTCACTCATCATCCAAATGCACGTAGCCATCTTGCAATAGTCCATTAATTAAAGTAATTTCACATTTCACATTCACGCAACCAACTTTGTAATAAAAGACGTTTGAAACTTGTTTTGAATTGGACTTAATTGTTTGAATTGATTGTCCATAAAACTATGACAACATGACAACAGTCAAATATCCATACATGTTAGTCACATACGTCTTGACAAATCTGTACGAAAGTTTGAAGTTCAAAGTACAGTGATGCACAAATTACATGGATAAATTACAAATGCACTGGACTGGATCCATAAAATGACCAATTCACAGATGAATACAAATGTGTGAAATGTAATCCAGCATGAATGCTTAATATATGATGTGTATTGGCAAGAAATGAGGTAAAGTACTGAAAAAATTGTTCTTAAGAACATAAATATGACATGTATTTGCACATAAAAGCTTGAGTCTGTGAGGTCACAATATAAATTGTTGATCATTTTAAATAATACTTGTACACGTTGATTACTGTTCAAAATATAAAACAAAATTAATATATGCCAAGATAACAAAGTTTGTGAAATTAAACGCTTGATATCACACAAACAGTGATCATGTTTTAACATTTGGAATGAAATTTTTTTACTGAACAGATTTTTTTTTGTTTAATAATATCGCATTCATGAGATGACACGGATGTATCCGTTTTGTAACCATCTCTGACCACCTAAACGAAATGTTAAGTTAAGGGTTAGGGTTAGGGTTAGGGTTTGGGGTTAGGGTTAGGGTTATGGTTAGTTTTGGGTTAGTTAGTTTAGGGGTTAGGCTGTCAGGTAGTCAGGGTGGTCAGGCGGTCACAAAACGGATACACCCAGATGACACATACTTGATTTACATTTCATTACAAAACTGACATGAGAATTCTTCCATCGCTTCTACATCTTCAACATTCATGCCGATGAGGTCTGTGCAGTCAATGTGAAACCATCTTGCACAGTGGCTGCACGACACCCAGTCCTGCTCCTCTTCATCGTCTGAAAGTTGACAATCTGCACAAGAATCCTCCCGGATGTTCACGCCAGATTTCTTACACTTCTTCTTGGCTTCTCTCTCCTCTCTCCTCTTGCGTTTCCTTTCCTCCTCTGCTTCCTTTGCTTCCCTTTTCTTTTGTTGATACTGCCTCATTACTCTGCCTGAAATGGCCTTGGGCAGATCATCTGACGTTTTCTTTCGCTCAGTTCTAGTGACTTGAGGAAAGACAAGGTACTTATCGAGGCTAGGAGCAACAAAATCGCGACCTCTTCCGCGACCTTTTCTGGAGGTAGTGGAAGGCATGGAGGTAGAAGAGGAAGTGGACGGTGTTGATCTGGATGTAAGATAGAAATATATATAATTATTGACCATATGAAGTTAATATGTAATTTCAAATAGCAAGTTTAAGTAATTTATCACAAAATGATGATTAATCTTCTCTTTAATTTTACAATCTATTTGCAAATTAGAATTATGTTATTGTGGGATAAAAGAACTCGAGTATAAATGAAAATACATATCAATTATTATATTTATATTATACCTCGAGGTGGAAGTGGTGGCGGGAGCAGCAGTGCTGGTGGAGGGCAAGGACCTCAAAGTGGGTGTGGAAGCGGGTGCAGAGTTGGATCTCGAGGAGGAAGTGGAGGCGTGTGAGGTGCTGGATCTGGAAGAAATTAGAATTGGGATAACAATATGGAACTATTATGTAATTACGAATAATATCAAGTAAAATAATTTGTCAAATATATTGATCAATGTTTGTATTCAGTGATTTATTTAAATGCAAGTTTAAGTTCAAATGATGTTATTGTGCAACACAAGAAATAAGTATCCATGTTACTAAACGAATTACTACCTCGAGGTGGAAGTGGAGGCAGGAGCGGCGGTCCTGGTGGAGGGCGCGGATCCCAAAGTGGGTGTGGAGGAGGCGGAGCTCGTGGAGGACGCGGACCTTGCAAAGGTGGATGTGGAGGCGGGTGCGGCAGTGGTACTGGAGGGCTTGGACCTCGAGGAGGAATTAGAGGCGGGTGTGGTGCTGGATATGAAGTAATAGAATTAGTAATATTTAGAAATTTAATCCTGTAACAACGAATTATAACAAGTAGAAATAATTTATCAATATATACTGATATTCAGTTTTCTATTTGAATGCAATTTGAAATGATGTTATTGTGCAATATAAGAACTTTAGTAAAATGCTGAAATTGTTTATATTAATAATCATTACCTGGAGGCAGGTGTGGCGGTTGCAGGGGAAGCTGAACCAGGGTTTGCAGCCGTTGGTCTAAAGAGTTGGGACGCCTCAACCTTGTCACGCCTGTACCGCCTGCTGAAGGGATAAATGCCCGCGGCCCTGAATCCACTTCTAGCAAACTGTGGATCGATGCCGGACCATGCATCCGCGAAGATGGTTGCGAAGTTCATCTTCGTGATGTAGTGCCCCGGGTTTTCATCCATCCAGGTCTGGGATGCTCGCTTGTACAGCTTCTTCAGTGGAGCGAAGACACCGATGTCCAGAGGCTGCAGTACATGGGAGGCATGTGCCTCGATGCGATAAAGAATGATGTCATTCTCAGCACAGAAGTTGCCAACTCTCTCATCCACGTGACTGGCATGGCCATCGGCCAGTAGGAGGACTGGGAAATGAACTCCGATTTCCTTTAGGTATGGATGGAAGTGGTTGGCCAGCCACAGGTAGAATAGTTCGGAGTTCATCCAGCCACTTTCGGAAAAACCGTAGAACCACTCGTCAGGGGCTCCTTCGAGAGGTTTCCAGTTCTTGGATGCTCGGAGCCCGGGGTAAATCAGGTAGGGTGGGCAGTAATCTCCACTCGCCGACGCAGCGATGAGTGTCGTCAGGGTGGTCTTTGTGCTACTCTCGAAATTGTAGACAAACCTTGCACCCTTCTCGGCCAGAACTCTCTGCTTGACAGCACCCAAAGCGAAGCCACTCTCGTCGGCATTCCAGATCCGCTTTGGGGACTCGAGAATGCTCAATACATTCTCCTCTTCAAGATAGGAAGACAGGTCTTCAAACCATCTGTCCAACTTCTCGGGTGTCAGAATGGCTCTTTCTATGCCAAGGCCCTGGGGCTTTCTCATGGCCAACTCAGGATTCCTGGTCATGAACCTCTGAAACCAGGTTCTGCCAGGCCTTCCATCTTTGAAAGGTGTCTCCCGGCCGTCTTCGTTGACGATGTTTTGGGCCATCTTTATAAGAAACACAAAGAGAAGAAAGAAGGAAACAAAAATATCATTAATGTCAAAATGAGAGAGATTTTTATTTTCAAAAGTTTTATCCATAATATGAACAATTCATATATATCTGTCACAGAAGGTATGCTTATTCTGTTTGCTACAATTTATTTCCATATTCTATGTCATCATAAATTATACTTTTTACATTACTTTACCTATATTTCGAGGAATTATTATGTTTTCTAAAAATATATATATATTTATATATATAGAGAGAGTCGAATATGGAATTGATTTTTTTTTTTTTCAAAGCTTTAGCTATAAGCCTATATGTTTAAAAGTTTATTCACCTTCGTGATGTGCTGTGTATTTCGGCCGTAACCGAGTTTGGACATCTTGACCGCCCATTTGGAAATCCGGGCCTCCTCAGCCATACTGAAGTATGGTGACGGTCCTGGCTTGTTGATACCTTCGGGCCGTCTGCCCGTGATCTTGTCATAGATCGTGCTTCTCGGTATGCCATATTCCTTCGCTGCCTGCCTTTGGGAAAGCTCCCCTCCCTTCACTCTAGTCAGAGCCTCCTGAAGTGACTCGGCAGTATACTTCGCCATGTCTGAGGAAAAAAAGTACTACTCTTTTAACCATAGCCAAAAAAAAGGTCATTAATCATATTAAAGAAATCTGTTAACAACGCTTTTGTATCTCTACATGTTTCACTTCAAATATATAATCATATATATATATATATATATACATATATATATATAATTATTTATATATATATATATATATATATATATTATTCATTCCTTATTTATGTATATATTTATTTATTTATTTGTTCGTTTATAGTAATGTGTGTTGCCCCTAGTTAGGTTCCGAAAAAGTACAAGATACCTAAAAATAAAAGAAAGAAAAAAAGTCTAGACGCCCTAAAGAAGACGCCAGCCCGAGTCGATTTTTTTAACAATAGTCTAGATGTAACTCAAATTTGTAATCTCATTTATATCTATAATTTATTTATCTATATATTTATTTATTTATTTATTTATTTATTTATTAGTTTATTTATTTACTTATTTGTTTATTGATCATATTTACACCCTTAATATTATGCAAGCGACAAATACTGTAGGTCTTCAGATTATTTGATATCTATATCTTTTTTTCGGGGCGGGGGGATGACTTGAGCCCCAAAGCCCCCTCCCCCCCCCCCCCCCCCCAATAAAAAAATGCCGACGAAAGGATCTAGCTAGAAAGGGTGTGGAGGGGGTGTGGAGAGGGAGTGGACGTGTAAAAATTCACACGTCATAATAGATTTTGGTTCATTTAGAAAATGGGGGTTCTAGATATCTTAATTTATTACTTTATTTCTTAAGAGATATTGACAAAAATTATTAATCCCCTGTTCCACCCCCTTTGATTAAAATAGATGATTCCACTTGGGGTGATACTCCTATTAATTATGACCGCAAGAAACTCGAATACGTAAGACCAAGGTATCTTGGTCTAATCTATACAGCCCGCGCACCTGTTCAATTTCTGTACCCTTATTTTGGCTGGCGTTTTACCCCCGGACGCGATATAGAGCAAGCGCCCTCTATGGTGTTCCGGTTCGCAACCTCCCCCCCGTTTCCTTCGCGATTCGTCATTTTCAATGTATCGTCCGTGGTGAATAGTCATCACATTCTAACCCTCCTCTACGATCAATATTTCAACAAGAAAACGACATATAAGGACATGACAGCCGTCTAGCTACGTCCAGAATAGTTGACTTACGTGTTAATAATACCTGAAATTCAAGCTCTTGCGGTGAACACCTTGATTTCGTAGAAATTTTACCGCGACTAAACCTCGCACTGCTCTTAGTCCCAGGTATGTTGATGTTGTGCAGGATATACTCCGTTGAATGGTGACAAGTTACCGGGCTGCCAGCCCATTGGCCAGATTTTATCAACTGGAGACCGCTGGCCCGGCCGCGAACTGGTGCATGGCCGCGAACTAGTGCACTTACTCTATACATATCTATACATATCTATATTCTATAATATTAAAATTATAGACCAGATCTAACTTTAGTCTCAGACTAGATTATAGTCTAGGTCTATCTAACTACTTACTAACTTAGATCTAGAGTTTCTAGATCGAGGTCCAGCAAATCTAAATTGTAAGTAATCCTATGAGAATCATGCTGCTAATTCTACAAAAAAAAAAAACCAACAGCAATTAAAATAGTGTTAACATAAAGTCGTCTAACTTAATTAGATCGGCATTATCGTGAAATAAGTCCCCAGTCCATTCACTGCCGTTTATTTCGTCAGTGCTGTTGCCCGTTACCCTCTCCCATCGACTTTGTATACGGAGCGAGCGCACGAGCGAGGTGAGTGGTGGCTGATTTCACGATTTGGCCCTTAGATCGATCTAGATCTACTAAGGTTTATCCTTACCATTTTTCCGATTCGTCTGAACTCTGACGTTCGTCGTCGATCACGGGTAGATCTACGGAGTATGAGATAGTTGACGTCCTTCAATTCAGCAGTCCAATGCAATTAATGATATCATATTGAAGTCAATTTTAATACCGGTAGACTCTGCGTACTAACCGTACCCATTATGCATACTGTACATGTACATGGCATATTGAGCATGCAGCCGATGCGCTAGCTCATCTCAGGCGGCGCGCGCGCGCGCGTCAGTACAGTTAGAACGACGATAACGCCTTTTCACTTGTCAGGACGCATTGCAAGCGAAATTACGAGAAAGCGTTATGTGGTTGTGCATGAACGATAACCCCTTTATGCTTCTCGTACCATGCTTTAGGCAAGAGAAGCGAAAGAGCGCATTCACGTTAACCCCTTTTTGCTACCACAAAGACGTGCATACGGCACGTTATCGCCTTTTTCTTTTGGGATTTTTTACAAAATTAGATCGAATTTGACATATCTGTTGATATGAAAATGTAGCTCATATGAATTTTAGAACCCCGATTTCTTTCACCTAATTTGAAGCTTTTAATCAGCCGGGTCAGCTGTACGCGCATACACTAACCGACTAAGCGTACAATGTCCGATCAGCTGTGCGGTTGACTCTGAGTGGATCTGATTGGATCGCGTCAGGTCCGCGACCGTTCTATTTAGAGTAAGGGGGTGACACGTACGGAGCTCGGTGCCTATTTACGTGGCAGGGACACGAAGGCGATTTATTTACCCGGTCACGCACTGACTGCATCGGAACTGTTTCTTTTGCAGCAGATTTTTTGGCTAAATTGCAGAATACCCCGGCAATCCTTCATTCCGAGCGTGTCTCCCATAGACACTGTGCTTTATTCCGTCAGCGTACGGCCATAGAAACACGTTATTAAGGGGAAGCACGCACAAGAGTGCTGGGGTATTCTGCAATTGCTCAGATTTTTTTTTTTCTTCAGATATAAAAAAAAAAAAATTCTATCACTTTTTACTTTTTTAAAGGCTAGGATAGGAAACGGCTGCCCTCGCCGTCTAATGTGGGGCATGAGCGTTCAGCTAACGTTAGCCGAGCCCGGGTCTGGCCCGCTAGACACAGCCGAGCGAACAGCGCTCGTGCTAACGTGTGCATGCATGTATACATGCATCTACTGCCCCCTATAAAGCTAACAAAATAGGTCCAGTTATGTTTTGTTGGTGGTTACAGGATGTTTAGATACTAGTATGTGATTAGATATGGTATTTTGTGGATATTATATTTCAAGTTTAGATACAAACAAAATAAATCATTTTTACAACGAACATGTTTGCAAAAGACTGAATAGCTCAGTTGGTAGAGCACTGGACTGATAAACCGAGGTTTGCAGGTTCAAATCCCATTTCAGATTTTTTTTTTTTTGTTCACTTTATGTATTCAAAAATGATTTTTCTCGGTTACTTTCTTTCTACTTATATGGAATTTATTCCAAAAACTTATTGTGAGAACAGCTTTACAAAATGATCTGATCAAACCAGTCAGTCCATTGACCTGCAAATGACATGGAAATATTCATAATCTTTGGAGTTTTAGATGTTGTAATTCGTGTAGTCATTCTGTATATTGTCTCCATGAATCTTGCATTATTATATTGACATGTAATCTATGAATTAGAAATGAGAAATCTGGCTCAAATTGCTGCAATCTCATTTCAAATTTCTTACCCGTATAAATAAACCTTACAATTCTCTGGGAAAAAAGAGGAATGTCTTTTGTACATAACAAATTGATATTTCCAGTGTTGGGTTCCTCTCTCTCCCATTCTTTCACTCGTTCTCTCATAATTTCATCTATCTCCTTATACTTGTCGAAATCTGCCCCCCCCATCCCTTCCTCTCTCCCCCTCTTGCACACACTCTGTCTCTCTCTCTCTTGCACACACTCTCTCTCTCTTGCACACTCTCTCCCCCCCCCCCCCCCCCTCTTTCTCTCTCAATTGCTTTCTCTCCTCTGCTCTTTTTATTTGTTTCTTCCTCATGTTTTGTTTCTGGAATGTCTACACTTTCATATCAGATAACTCGATTTCTCACTGACCCCAAGATTGCTTATTGCTTCCTCTGGCTCTCAAAATTTTGATAATTTTAATACAAATACTACACGTGGAAGTTTGGTTTCTTTTTCCAACAATTTATTCAAATGTGATAGAATTTCAATGGCAGAACAATTTTAGGCACTAAACTGAACTACATTTGGCAACACAAGCCAATGCAATAAATATACTAACAAATTCATTATTTGCTCAGAAATAGCAATACTGAATGGAAAAATTTTACAGTAGTTTCCATAACACTAAAATTGTAGCACTCATTTACAGGGGAACTTCGTTACGAGCTCCTTGGGACCACAGAAATTTCCTCATTATATCGGGTATCTCGTTATATCGGCTTGTACCGAAAGGTTGGGTTGCGTCGCGTCGCGTCACGTTGACGCCAACGCTCCCAACGCTCCCAACGCACCCTTTCGGTCAAACCGGGGGAGCTTTGGCCGAATGGTCGCGTTCGCGTCAACGCGACGCGACGCAACCCAACCTTTCGGTACAAGCCCGTTATATCAGGGATAAAAACAAAGAGTATAAAAAGAATGGGACCTGAAAAATTACCTCGTTATATCCGAGCTTGTTATAACGAGGTTTCACTGTACATATGCAGAGATGCCAGGGGTGCTATTCAAAATTTCCCGAACTACTATCTGTAACACTCACCTGTTTATAATAATTGCAATTTACCTACAAGAATGGACGCAAATGTACTGTAGTAATCATTATTTTCTTCTTTCACAGTCTTTTCTTCCCTTCTACACTTATTATTCAGGTACAAACATTGTTTAAATTTCCTGAAGTTCTGTTTTTCCTTGGAAAAATTTCCTGAATTCAGGAAATTTCCTGAAAAGTGGCATCTCTGTATGTGGAACATATTTTACAAATAATCAAATCTATTTAATGAAAAGCCTAATTACTGGCTTCTACTTGTCAATAAGATATTAATATTCATTGCAGTATGTTAGATCAGAATCATCAGATGTGTTGAATCCATAGAGTTACATACTACTAAGTACTAAAGTGCGCACTAACCCGGAAGAGACGCCCTTCATTGAACGCGCCCTGACATTTTAATAGGGGACTGTGCAACCATTGAACTCTATGCTGAAGACAAAGCTAGCTGGCTACTACTTGGCTACTGCCTACGTGACGCGTCAGATCGCCCCAACCAATGTGTGTAATTACGCATAGGTGCACACGCTAAAGGGACTGCGCTGTAGTTCAATTAGGGCTGTTTGATAACATGCACTGGTACGCGTACTACTCACTCTAGTCTTCGTAGTATGTAACTCTATGGTTGAATCACAGTAAACAACAAACCATGAGAAACTGATCAGAAAGAAGTAATCGTAGTCATGTTGCATGTTACTGCATACTTCGATATAAAAGGTATCAAAATCTTCACTAGCAATAACATCAAGTTAAAGCCTGTATCATATAACTCATGTTGAATGAAAAATATGATCTATGGGTTAAACTTCTTTTTGGTATAAAATCAATTCCCAATCTTCTCACTCGTGGAATTAGCTGAAAAATGCACGATATAATCTTCCTATGCAGGTTTCTCATACTAGTATACAATGACTACATTTTAAGAAGGGAAGGGCATTTTTTAAAGAAAAATGAAAACATTACCATGAAATGGTTTAAATATCCTCAAAGGTGAAATTCAAATTTTCCCAAAGAATCAACCAATGATAACAAAGATGTTATTGTCACTACGCTTTTGTAAGATTTGAATATTGGATACACTGTAGTCCAATATGCCTAACATTATCTAAACTTTAGCGAAGCTTTAGAAAAGGCTTTAAGTGAAGGCCAATGTTTTCCGAATTTTGCAGGCCATTAATGTGAATAATCAGTAATGCACAACTCCACATTCATGTTTGGTTGCTTTTTGTGTTTTTTTTCAGGACAGGTACGCTTGTTGTGCCCAGAAACTCCACACACACTGCATGTCTTTCTGTAACCTTCACGTTTACATGATGGTTCCAGGTACTCAACTCTATTTTGGATGTTCATAACTTGTCTCAATGCTTCAATATTGCGTCGATTTGAAGAAGAAAAATACCAGCTAGTTATTCGATCGTTCAATTTTTCAAAAGTTTGTTGTGAAAACTTGCTGAGATTGCCATGAAGGCGGATTGAGTCACTGACATGTTTTGCAAATACATGCATGTATACTGTGATATCACCTGAAGTATGGACTCGGTAGAATTTGTCAACCCATGCACAAGCTTGTGACTGGAATTCCACCAACTCGTCCTCTGTCATATCCTTTTTCATCTGGTTAACTAGCTCTCCAAATTTCGACCACAAAAACTTGATATCTTCAAGCTTAGGATTATCAGAACCATAAAAATCCTCTAAACATATGGCCTTTTGAATTTTTTGATGCTGTGGCCCAATGAAGTCTTGATGAGTGAGATAACCTTGTTTATCAACATAAAACTGCCATTCGATTCCGAGGTTTTGGACAAACTGTTCGAATTTCAACATAGATGGGCAATTCAATTTGTCAACATTCTTGTCATTCTTCTTAATGTTGTCGTTTGTCCTGATGCGTAGTACAAGTTGACGGGTCAGCTGGTCCGAGATGCGGAGATACAGATGGAGGGGATCTGGTATGACGTGAGTGACTGGAATGTGGGGGAAGATTGGAGCATGCAAACAATTGTAGTTTTCCGTTTTCTTGGTTTTCTTCTTTTTGCACAGCTGGTTCATTTCGGATATGTTCCTTGCAGTTCCAGATTGGTTGAGACGGTGAAATTCCCCTTTATGTGTTTGGCACCACACACAACAATAATTTGCCGAGCAGGCACCTAAGCCAAGGATGATATTAGTAAATTTCAAATCAGCACAAATAATGTATTTCAGTTTGATAGTTCTGCCATGAACTGTAATTTCCTGAAGTGACTGGGTATCTCGTACTATGTCTTGTAGTGCATCTGCCAATTCGTTGTACTTTTCAGGGATCTTTCCAATTGCTAACAATAGGTCATCCGACCGCCAAGAATCTGTAATTACTGTCATTCCAAAATTGGTTACATGTAGACGGCCAACCGATGTTCCATCACCTGTGATTTTGATTACAAGTTCATCATCAGTTATCGGCCAAGCACTTTCCAAGAAACGTCTGAGTTTTACTTCAAGTCTCTCTTGAACACCTTTTTTGTTTGGAAGTAGCTGTACAGAAAATGTGGCATTTAATTCTGCCCTGCGTTGTTGAATTGCATAAAGTGATGGATAATTGGTTCGTATAGGCAGGTGATCTTTGAATTGGTTTAAGAATTGTTGATTTTCTATGGCTAGTTCTTGGTAGGCATCATCTGAAATAAGGTTTGAGTCCTTTATGTATAGCATCCGATCCACCGAGGGTCCAGAGGGCAAGTCGTCTGTTGGATAATCATGGTAGCCTACAGTATTTCCATAGTGATCTTTTACAAGCATTTTCTGGATTTTGATGTTATCTTCTGCCAGCAGGTCACGAGCAAAGTTCACACTTTCATTAAGTTTTTTCTTTTGTACACTTTTCCAGGTTGGCCCATATTTTGTTTTAGGTAGGACTTTCCTTTTGTTTGTGCGTCTTTTAAGGAGTCTTCCTAATAACACATGTGCTGTTTTTGCACTCTTCTGGCATTCTTTCGCTTGTCTTTTCTGGCCTCTAACTTCGTCTTCTGCTACCTTCCTACGTTTCCTTTCATTTTCTAGTTCATGTTCCATTTGTCTTTTAACTCCACCGAGATTTAATTTATATATGGTGCTTTTCAACTTGTCCAAAAATTGTTGACCTTGCCTGCCACCAGCACTCAAAGCCTTTGATGCAGGTCGCATAATATATCGTATTTTGTCATCGAGACGTTTAACAATGCCAGCATCTGCATATTTTGCATCAATGCTGTTCAAATGAAATATTTTCTTTAGTACAGATTCACTCTGTTTGAGTCCAGGTCCCATATCACTTTCGCGTACTAGCTGGTACAAAGTAAAGCAATTGATGTAAATTACCCACGATTCTGAATTTGTTCCAGAAGGTGCACCAAATACTGCAGGTAGAAAACTTACACTAAATACTAAGTATAGTGCCAAAGAGGAAAAAATTAGCTTCACAGTCAACAGTTTCATTTTTTTTTTTTTTTTGGGGGGGGGGGGGGTTTAAACAGTAATTTTTAGCACAATAGTCATAATTCAATACAAAGTAAAGTCAGCTGGAAACTTAGGTTTTTAGATTGAAGCTTACACAATTCAAGCAGTGTAATTCTCACTGTAAGTACTGTGTGTCCAAAGTTGAATCGACCAAAATGAGTCAGCGATGAACACAATCAAAAATCTAAATCAGTTGGAAGATTTCAAAACTTCCACCCAGTTCAAACACCAGTGTAAGTTACATCATTGTACACACACAGTTTGAACTCAGATACACGCATATCTGGAAAAGTTTCAATTAAATATGAATTTGAAAGTTTGATGAGCTAAACAACCATATGAATCGGTCCGAATGTGTACTTGAATTACTTGAAAGTCACAGTTTGAACTCAGATATATCTGGCAAAGTTTCAATTAAATATGAATTTGAAAGTCTAATGAGCTACACAACCATATGAATTTGTCCGAATGTGTACATGAATTACTTGGAAGTTACAGATGAGATAACAAGCCCATGCTTTATAAGGTGACCCCTACTTTGCCTAGTTCAAACTTGTTTCCTCGATCTTTCACGAAACGAAAAACAAGAAGATGTCCACGATGGAGTAGTTTTTTGTCAAGTTGTTTTGTTTCCACATTTACAACATATTGTTCCAGGCACCTTCTTTCATGTATCCATATCTGTATAGTGCTCTCCACAACATAAGCAAAGTCTCCTGCTGCATTGACTATGCGAAAAAACCAATCAGTCCCTAGAAATGTGGCAACGGATGCCCAATCAGCTGTGAAGATGTCTTTCCTTTTCAAACGGACTGGATGACCATTTATGACCTCCACAAACCTATTGAATGTTTCTACTTGTATGGGAATATGCAGAGTAACTTCGGTGTCCTGAACACGGGAAATATTGAGGTTTTCTTTCACCTTGACAAGCAAATCCTTTTTCACAAGTTCCAGAGCATCTGATTTTTCCTCATTCACATCTACAACTTCACTTTTAAGTCTCCATTCATTGTACTTATCTTCCCATCCGACATAATGGACTAAAACTTCATCACCTTTATCAGATATTCTTTCATCGAGGACTTCCAAGCGGAATAGCGTAGCTGTGGACCATTTGTCTTTCTTTTCGTGAAGACGTTCATTTAAGTTCACACTGACATCTTCAAAGCCATGGTCGTGAATTGAAGCATAATCCACACGCCTCTTCTTTCTCAGATCCATAACCTGAAAGAAATATTTACAAAAAGAACACAATTTTTGGCTCTGTGCATGGTCCCTAGTACATTTTATGAAGACCGAGGTGAAGTGGAACAGGAGGTGAAGTGGGACGGCTTAGTGCAAAAAGCGCGGCGCGTTAAATGGCCCGTCAATCAGCGCGTTAAACGGCGCGTTGCAAAAAGCTCAATTCTTTTCCGAACAATTGGTATTTGCGCTGTTGGTATTCATACAATGACATGCACTACGTGTTACAAAAAAAAAACATTTCCCACTTTTGATCCTTAATAGTTCGAAAACTAAATCAGATAACACTGTCATGGATTTAGCTGAATAGTGTACAATAATTTAGTTGGAGTCGATTTGAATATGAAAGAATAGGTTTCATTAAATCCATGATTAATTTTAAAGTTAGGGTCCAGATTTTGGTCAGAGTGTGTGCTTACAATGACCCTGAACAATGGACATGAATACCACTTTTTCAGAGCTCTGCCGACTAGGCTTCTTGTCTCTTGCTCCAGGGCACATAAATACTTTATTATCAATTCATGTGGCTTGCCCTGGGCTCTGCTAGTCTGAATTCATGGTATCGAAAAAAAACTATAAATTTGTCAGATTACTAGTAAACAATTGTGTTAAAAAAACTTTAGATTTTAAGCTTATACCAAATTTAGTGATAGCCTCATTGAGACAAATTTTGAAAATGATTGTCAGCTGGAATGAAACGTGTGGTATGCAAGCACATGGAAACAGGGCTTACTTTTTTGTGCGTGCATTTTACCCTTTGCCATGAATTCAGGTTAGCAGTGTCTAGGGCAATCCAACATAAATCATTAATAAAGCATTCATGTGCCTGTGAGCAAGAGACCAGAAGCTTAGTCGGCAGAGCTCTGAAAAAGGTCATGAAGGTGGTATCCATGTCCATTGTTCGAGGTCATTGTAAGCACACACTCAGATACACAACATTGCTTTCTGTGTAATTAAAGATCAAGTTTTCTACCGAGAATTAGAATTTGACCAAAATCTGGAATATAACTTTAAAATCAATCATGGATTTATTGAAACCTATTTATGCTTTCGTATTCAAATCACCTCCAACTAAATTGTACACTATTAAGCTATTTCTCATATCCACGACAGTGTCATCTGATATATAGTTTCCGAACTATTAAGGATCAAAAGTAAGAAATGTTTTTTCTAACAAGTAGTACATGTCATTGTATACCTTACATACATTTAATAGCACAGCCATAGACATGACATCGTCTAAGTTACCGACCCAAAGTTAAATGAAATTCGTGGTGAGTAGCTTTTAATACTTGTTTTGCATATTTTATTTCCTTGTGAAAACCGCAAAACTAATTCAATAGAATGTCCTAATCAATTTATTCGGCGTTGATTGATTCTAATCGTCTAGTTTTAAATAGGGTTGGCCGCTCATTTCCCTATTAATTACAGACGTCCTTATAAAATAAGAGGCCAGTGAATTTCCGACAGATTTTCATTCGGTCTATCCTACTGGCAAATCAGTTGACCGATTAGCCAGCAAACATAAAATACCATATGTGGGACTGCACTGGTATTTTCACCAAAACACGCGCAGAATGGCTCCTAAAACTACAGACGATTAGAATCAATCAACGCCGAATAAATTGATTAGGACAATCTAAACTGAATTAGTTTTGTGGTTTTCATCAAAAAAGAATAGAATTTCCAAAACAAGTAAAGTTACTCACCGCAAATTTCGTTTAACTTTGGGTCTGTAACTTTGACGGTGTCATGCTGACTTTCCGTAACGCTCCACTACCGCCCATCAGCTACAGTGTATGCAATACCTATGGCATAATTATGCTGTGCTAATGTATATGTATATGTATATGTATATGTATAATGATCGACATGTATAAATACCAACAGCGCAAATAGCAATTACTCGAAAAATAGAAAACTTTTTGCAATGCCACAAAAATCTATATTTTATTCATTTTTTACGCGCCGTTTGACGCGCCATTTCACGCGCCATTTAACGCGCCGCGCTCTTTGCACTAAGCCAGTGGGACAGCTCTATAACTCAAACACTAATAAACTGATGAACAGTCTGCTTTTGAAATATCCCTTAACAGGTGTTGCTAAGCACTCTTCATCTAGATTTAAAAACGTGTCCTTTTTTCACAGGTCTTGCTGCCTTCTTGAAATGGTAAGTAAATTTACAGATACCATACAAGGCTGTGGAGCTATTACACCTGAGTTACATAATGGTCTGGTAGATGTGTAAAAGAATTCACGAAATTTCTTAGGATAATACCTAAACCTCTGATTATGAGCTAATTTTTAGTATTTTTTACCAATGGGGTAAACTGACACACCGATTCTTATTGCACTCCCTGTCCAACTTCTCCCCACGATGTCCCACTTCTCCCAAATAAGTTTCTTACTGTCCCACTTTACCCCTGCCAGTGTCCCACTTCTCCCCAGGGTGTCCCAAGTCACCCCCTAATTCCCCAAATAACAGTTTGTAAAGTCATTGATTACATACAGAGGAAAGACGAAGGCCTAATAAAAACTACTGCACAATACACCGCAGTACCCATTGTCTTTGACGTGTAAACAGGAGCTGGCTATCCTAAATATTCTGGGAGTTACAGGGTAGAATTCATAAAATTGAAAATATGTCCCACTTCTCCCCAGTCTCCCCAACATATGCATAAATCAAAACTGAAATGACAATAACTGCCAGTATGACTAAAACTATTATTGACTTTTTTTTTTTTTTTATTCCAAGCAAATTATACAGTTTAAGTCCTAGCCTGGCTATTCATAACATGAACAGAAACAAAAATATAGTGATACTTTAAGTTTCTAGCACAGTGACAGAGAAGTCAAAAAATTCATGCAGTGATTTTACCAGTTATAATTCTAGCATCTTGCTGTGCAGCAGGTCGACTGAACATTCGCTTGTACATCCTGGCTGATCAGAGTATTTCGTCTCTGGCTGAGCACCGACTGAACATCATGAGCTGCAGTAGAGGATGATGGCAGTGGAGGTCTGTCTGTGATATATAAAACAAAAGGAAATTGTTTTTGTCTATTGATGACTTTTAAAGAAAAAAAGAAAATTGTCTCAAATTCCTTTGGCTTGGGGCTAAAATCGTGTTTTTTGTTGTTGGGTTTTTTGGGGGGCCGAAGAGAAAACAGTAGATCTATAGGCTACACAGAATTTTTTCAAATTGCATTTTTAGGTAATTATTTTGCATACATGTAAATTTGCTTTGCAGCCAAATGAATTTCCTTTTATTCCCTTGAAGTGATGCAAGAAAACAAGAAAACAAACAAACAGAAAAGAAAGCCAGACCCAGAGTCTCTTTAAAACCAAAGTGAGAGAAAAAAAGGAAATGCAGTGTCAGTGCTAGACAGAAAGATCCGTCTGTCCGGAGGACTCTTTTGTATTTTGCCATTAACGCCGTCCTCCGTAGACAGACGGAAGGTTGTAGTACCCATTGCTGTGTGGATGTTCTTAACCACTGTCTCTATTGAAAATTGGGTGAGGCCGGGTACCTCACCCTTCTCGATTGCGTCTAATTCACGGCCCTAGGTCGGCAAATTTAAGCTTGAATAGTTAAATCAACCCTATATCCCCCCCCCCCCCCCATTGAGAATGATTTTCATTCAAGATTCTCTTGCTAGTCGGTGTGCGGTGACGGGAAAAAAGTGCCCCCCCCCCCCCCCCCCCCCCCCCACTGAGCATAATTTTGGAGATTCTGCTGACGGCGGCCGACGATGGAAAAAAGTGAGCCCCACCCCCCTTTAGTTTAGGCTTTAGAGGTTTCTACTAGAATTAGGGAATTCCTGGATCCACCGCTGCTAGGACTAAGTCTAAGCCTGTTCATCGATCAAATGAGTAAGATTAAGAAAGATGATGAATCATTAATATAGACATACAAATGCACGCACACACACACACACACACACACACAGTTCAATACAATTATTTTCCTTCTGTATGCATGCAATGCACGAGTTCTGAGAGTACCCAGTAAGCGCAGCCAGCTGATCCGCGTTATTGAAACCCCTTGACTTCCCCTGAGCAAGGATGGTACGACCCGGTTCGCTGGCTGCCTGCAGATTTCAGTGTAACGACATCGTACCGAAAGAATTATGGATTTTATTCAATCATCCCTTTTAACGATTCTGTGCATGCCATCAGGCTCAACATACTTTACAATGTTCCTCAAACGTTTATTTATAAACAGGTATAACTTTGGTGATATAATATTAAAGAGAAACAAGTTAAACTTACCAAAATTTGCGGCTATGCCCGAGCCAGACAGGAGGCAACACAACCGGTGGGCAACGTAACACACGTAAATCAGTGCAATTCCGGTTTCCGCGGAACTCATAGCAAACTTCCCAAAATGAGACAAAGCTCCCAATTGGTTTAATCTTTTGACGGGGGTATTATTCATCCAATGGAAATGCTTTATATATCAAACTGTTCAGAATAACCTGAAGGACTTCAATCTTTTTCCGGTGATGAAAAATAGCCCACTCCCGGCAAGAAACCGCTAGATATAGTCGGAAGAGTTCAGTAAGAAAGATCGATACCACAGAAATTTTGACCAAATTAATGAAAAGTGAGCAATAAATGACGGTGCAATGGAACAACAAAAAATCTTAATTTTTACATCATCATAAAGAAGAAAAGTTAAATTTTCTAATGCTCTTTCCGGTGGTGAACTAGGCCGATCGAATCAGAAGATATGGTTGAAGAAAGGAGGAAATTACACATTTTTACTGCTATTTACTGCAGCGCGCGGTGGGTTTAAAGAGGTTGATGCTTAAGTGTATGGGTAAAATCCATATGCATGCCATCTGCTTTCGAATGACAAATTTTTATTTTCTTGGAAAATTTGAGCCCGAAGGTGCGCTAACCCCTTTTTCCATTGAGCCGACGATATATACAGCTACTGCCTTTTCCAACTTCTTGCAAAGAGTGGGATTTTGTACCTTCTCAATAACCAAAATTTTGTCGGAGTTCATGAATGGACGTTGATGTTTCTAATTCAGAGATCTGTATCTTAATGCTGGGAAAAGAGAGGATTCAAGTGATCCAGTAGCGAAAAAAATTTGAAAATTAGATTGTAGGCCAACTTGTTTTTTCCCAAAGTCTATCAAGTTGAAGTTGTTGATAACATCTCCAAACAGCCAATCTACACTCAATCGTACTGAACTCATTGATCTGCTATAGTCCTAATATGCTCCTATAAGGTTGTTGCCTTTGAAGGGACACTCTAAGTGTGCCCTCATAGGGTAGGCAGGGTCACCATATACCGGACACATTGCCGTTGTGGTCAACTGAATATTGTTCTAGCTCTCGCAAGAGACATGACTCCCTTAGGAAGTAACAGTCATGCCTCCTTCTCTCTGTTGGATTGTACAAATGAGCGATTATCCCATTTGCACATGTCACAGATTGATTCTTACATGTAGGTCCATGCGCTCTTTTGTGTCTGTTGTTAAAACACCCTGATGTTCTTGCAGGCGGCATATTGGCCTCACAGTGCCGTCAATGTGGCTAAGCCATACTGGAATATTGTTCATCATGGCTCGATTCCGAAGGATCATTATCAGTCTGCTGGAAATCCTGGTTTTTGCGCCAAGCTGTTGTCTTTGGTGTGTTATACCCATTACTCAAGTGATCCAAATAATTCTGTTTACGTTTTCTTTTTTGCACTGCTGACTTCGCAGCCAAGTTCTTTAGGTACACTGTACTGTCCCCTCTTCTTTGACTCGTTTGTCATGTTCACATGTCTTACACAAAATTCTCCAACGGCCTTTCAGCCGCCTAACACAGGTTGGACTGTGATGCGGCAGCTGCTCAGTCTCTGATTGAAGTTCATTTGTTCTGGAGACAGTCGGCCATTGTAGCTGTACGGTTTCATTAGGTTAGGGAGTAGGAGGTATGCTGGACCGCCCAGGATGAGCAGTGGGACAGTACAACCTTCAATTTGCATCTCATGGTGAGGAAAGAGGGAATCCTCCTTGAGGCGCTGACTACCCGAGATTTGTGGAAAACTCTCAGTGAGTGTGATGGGGGGGGGGGGGTGGGGGGTGGAAACCAACAAGCAAAATATAGCTGTAAACAAAATATGGTGATTTGATCCAAGAAGCATATCAGTTAACTTGAAATTTATCCAAAGTTCCCTTTTATTACCTGCCATCTCAGACCAAAAGGGATCTGGATCATTCTGTCTTGAAACACAGTTATTATTGCGTGGCAGGTGTTCAAGACAATGAAGCCTACAGTTGATCTGCCAACTCCGAACAATCCTGCCAAGGTTCGGTACTCCACATTTGTGGCAAGTCTCCACAAAGTGATCGCAAGGCGATGTTCTGGCCGGATACACTTTCAAAAGTTTGTGTCGGTTCGCTCAATCCTTTGACTGATATCTGTCAAGATGAATTGGAAGGTGTCTCAATTTATTTTGCTAAATACACATGAAAGTGAAAAAAAGGGACAACATAAACACTAAGAATAAATTATAGCGTAACTGTTAAATGCCTTTACTGAATACCAAAACTTAAAAAAAAAAAGTAAGGGGATGTTTAGAGAGTGTGTATCTAATCTTCAAGACATGCCCATACACTGAATAAAGGAAAATAAGGTATTGAAATGAATGGGCATGATAAAAGAAATACATTTTTTGTTACCAAAAATTTGCCAAGTAATGGCCATCATCCCATGTTGCAAGTACAACGGATACCCACCAGTCAAGTGATTTTGGCAGTGACCAAACGGTCATGGGAAGTGCTGTCTGGTGCAGGACAGTACCAGATATTGTCTATAGCGGGAGCATGAGTTACCTCTTTTTCTTCATAGTAGTAGGTACGTAAAAAAAATGTTGCCCAATGGCATGTTTTTTTTTTTTAAAGTCTATCAACTTAAAGTTGTCGATGACATCTTCAAAGAGCCAATCTTCACTCGTACTGAAATCATTGATCTGCTGTGTTCCTGCTAGGCTCCTGTGAGGTTGGTGCCTTTAACTATTTATAGTTATTAACTAATTTATAGTTATTCAAAAACAAAAATCTGAAAATCATCTGGAGGTGTCCTTTAAATGGTTGGTTTTCATACAACCCCTAACACACAGTGACACACACACACACGCTCATGTGTATTACGAAATAAATGCTTTCAATAAAGTAAGAAAACAAGAAAAAAATCATTATTTTAAAACTTTACAAACCTAAACAACATAAATTGTTTTAATAACCATTGAATATCACATATAAAAGAGCCTAATGAATAACTAAAGACTTGAAACTTCTCTGTATATGTTTTTATTCACGATAGTCTATCATGTCTTCAGTAACCTGAGATGTCACAATACAGTACTTGTTTACCTAACAATTGCCTTAATTTGGTGTGAGTAATTTACAACCACCATTCAATACATGTACATGTATTGCCAGAGGGACCTTTGACTCACCGACAATTGCAGACACCACCGAAGGGTCCAACGCCGCAAGTTTGGCTGCGTTTATCAGTTCCTTAGCGGGATAACAGCAGGACAGTATAAAAAAACACGCAATGCTTGTGTCTCTCTTCTTTTTCATGGCCTCTGTTATATGCCTCTGATAGACGTAAACCCTCGTACCGGGTGATCAGCTCAACCATCTGCATAAGAAAAGCAAATCTTAAAAAACTTAGAAAAAAAAATGTAAACAGACGTCTAGGTTTGGGAACTAAGTGATGGATTACGGGGTGCATTGCAGTAATAGCTTCGCCCATGAAATAAATAGTGAGAAATGAAGTGTTGAATATAATTACTCGGCTCATTACGGTTTCGTGAAAGAAAGCTAATCATTACATGGTTTTTCTTTTCTCCAATATTTGCTCAATAGTTCTGTTAATATCCAGGAAAGCTGAGTACGTTTGTTTCAATTTATGCTGCAATAAATGTTAGTATAAACTTTTAGTTCTTAAAATAAAAATAAAAATTGTAATCTAAAATACTCAACAATTTTAACAATTTAAATCTTTGAGACTCATGTCACTGAAAATGTTTAAAGAGTCAAATCTCTCTGAAATAGCATTTATTACAGGTTAATCAGGACTCACATCATTCTCATCAGCGACCTCTTATCTGAGCCTTCCTGGTCGAAGCTGATGTTCTCCTGTGTAGGGTTGGGGGTAAAATAAGATAGGAAATTTGTTACTCTTCCCACTTCGGCCCAACTTCCTCCCCTGGGCTTAGAAGTTCAAACACTCTAGCCTCTCATGTTCTTGCCTATATACCCACTGCTGAATATATAAAGCATGGTTCTTACTCTCTTTGTCACTTCACGTTTACAAGAGTTAAGATCCACCTCATGCCTCCCCCCCCCCCCAAAAAAAAGGGAGAAATATTAGACATAAACATTCATACCTATGATAAAGACAGTGTTATCATAGAAGAATAAAGAAGCAAACCTAAGCTTACAAAAAATATATATATATATACATGAAAGGAGATTGTCAGGACCGAATCAAGACATGCAGAATGTAATCTATAGATACCTTCCAAAGTGAAATAAGTAAACTATTCATTACATTCATAATGTCTCAAAATAATTTACTCATGCATTCAATATTTACCAGTTTGGACAGGGAGGAAAATAGCATTTATGATATTAATAAAAATGACATACAACTATGATTCAAATGAACAGTATTGCATGAATCAAAGGATTTTGTCTGCTCCAAACTTACCCTCAATGCTGATGGCTGCTCTCTTGCGTAGAAGAGCAAGCTCATCCTCCAGCGCTTGGATTTGTTTGTTTCTTTGGGCACACCCTTTGCATGGGATGGCTTGGGATGATTTGATGAGTGGTGTTCCAGGCAGTCTGGTGAAAGATTCATCCCTCATGGCTCCAGATTTAGAAGAAGTTGGGGAGGCACAATGGGGCTTAGAGTGTGGGGGGTAGGTGAAATAGATTTAAACTCGTTATTAGGCGATGAGGAAGGAGTTTTGGAGGTGTGGGGCCTAGTTTTTGAGAGAGTAGGGGAGGTGTGGGGCCTAGTTTTTGAGAGTGTAGGGGAGGTGTGGGGCTATTTTTCACAGACATCTCCTCCTCCTGGGTGTTCTGCTATAGTGTCTCCTCACTCCCAAAAACTACCTCCATGTCATCAGTAACTTCAAGAATCTTTAACATGTCTCTGTAAAGGTGAAGAACATGAAAGAAATTTCAAAAGCCTTCGATCAACTTCTTGCTATCTGTATGGTTCTGGTATGTGCGAAGAAAGGGTAACTAGAATAGTAACCCCCTTTCCCGTTCCAACCCCCTAAGTCGTTGACCCTCTGAAACAATAATAGGCCATGACTCACCGGGTTCGAATACATGACCGCTGCCATCCTCGGTGGAGTCGACCCCTACCATCCGGCGACTGGTGTTCCGTCTCGCTCCGTCACTACCAGCTCCAATTACTGTCGGTATCTGCTGGGCTCCAGGTGATATTGTCAAAGCCCCTGACTCCCCAATTTGGCCTGGTTCAACTCCCTGGCCCTGGCTTGGCCCTTCTGTCGATGCCGTCATCGCCGCCTTTGATTTGCGTGGCCGGCCTCTCTTCCTTAAAGTTGACGCCGCGACTCCTCGCTGTGACACAGTCACGCGGGAGTTACTGACGCTGCTTGCTTTCCTGGCTTTAGGCATTGTCAATTTCACTGTTGGAATTGGTCCCGAAAACAAACGGTCAAAAATTCCCACTGGCCAATAAGCTCTTACTGCGCTGAGGGAAGAATTCCCCAAATTATCGTCCCCACGTCTGTAGGAAGATCGTTGGCGAAGGATAGACACCAATGACGAAGATGCAAACCACGAACAAAATACATGAAAATCACATTACCTTTCTTTTCTCTGCTTCGACAATTCTCATCTCAGTGCCTTTCCGGACCATAGATGTCTCCGGTTTGTGTAGAAATCGTGACGGAACCGCCGATTCTTTCAGACGTTTTCTTTTCTTCGCCTCCGTGCCCAAGTACTTGGCCATAAGATCCTCCTCCCAGTCGGAGTCCACGAAATGGTCACTGCAGATCACATCACTTTTCGACCAATTGTAACCTGGTTTCAAAAATTTCTCCATTTTTATTGCGACAAAGCAGGATTCCTCTCCTTGTTAGGAATGGTGTGAAAGGACTTCTGACTGCCCTTTTTAGCCCGATTCGAACATCCAAATGCCTGACAGAACACCATGGTGCTACTGACTTACACGCGTTAGCCTGCTTACACATCTGGGAACTTGGGATCCGCTGGTCCTCTGACACGTCACAACTCTCGCTGAGGAGCGGCGATGTCGCACATTATGGCGACTCGCGTGGAAAGACGTAGCAGACGACGTGGGACTCTTTCAATTTGAATTTTATGAAATTCTAGGCGGCCACAAGGGCTGAAATTTGGCAGAAATCACTATTGAGTTGCCGCGCCAAGGCGCGAATTCAATGCCTCCAATTGTGCTGACACCAGCATCATCACAGGCTCCTCTCCTTCATGTCAATGATGACATCCAGGCAATATTTCTTAATTCTATGCGATGCATCTCTGTTTGGTTTTCGGGTTGAAACCTTGCCTTTAGTGCTGCCTCTTCTGACTTGAAATCGTGCCTTTTCTCTGATTCGAGATCGCTCAAGACGGCTCGAGCATCTCCCCCTCACACTGGCTGCTAGTTGCATTGATTTTGTCTTGTAACTCCATCCATTCAGTTCTGCAATAACATCAAACTGGACTGCAAAATCACCCCCAAACTGATGATCTGTCATAAGTTGGAGCCTTAGCTCTGTTACTGCATTTGTTTATTTGTTTGTTTTTTGAGCTTTGCTCAGCTTTAAGAGCCTATCAAGCATCGTTGCTTTTGTAAATCTTTACTCCAAGTTTTCATTCTAAGTTTCCATGCTCCGCGGTGTCCTTCGCAGCATTTGAAGCCCTTTTCTTTTTCAATTTTGAATCATTGCTGAGCTTGTATGTGATGACATTACGGATGGCAGAAACTTGACTTCTGGACATAAAAAGCTGAAATAAAAGATAAAAATGAAGGAAGGGAAAGCAAACAATGAAGATAACCAATAAGAAGGTAGACTAGCATAATGTATACATGTAGGTCCTATATTTTACGAAAATGTGATCTTGCTGAAGAATGCCACGCTACACTGCATTCAGATTTCTCACTTGTGGGATGAAGATCAAATACGACTGTATGGGTAGTTCATTTGAACTGAACAGCTGCGACTTGGGGACCGTAACGGCCTCGGCCAGGAGGAGAAGAGCCATACCTTCTTCGTCTGAAGTACACTGGCGTAGTATCCATTTTGATGGCCCCAAAAGTAGGACACGCGTGCCAACTTTTGTGACCCCCATGCCCGTATAGAGTATAGCGTATAGCGTATACCTCTATGTGAACCCAGCCCAAGAGACTGCGGTGCAGTGGACCAAACTCTTTTTGGATAAATTAACTTAAATGAGATGCACTCTAGTCTCTTCCGTAGTCATGCTCAGTACCGACCGATCGTCTCAAAGACCTTCCACATACCAACCTTTCCCTGCTACCGAGTTCCAGCTACACTGCATTCAGATTTCTCACTTGTGGGATGAAGATCAAATACGACTGTATGGGTAGTTCATTTGAACTGAACAGCTGCGACTTGGGGACCGTAACGGCCTCGGCCAGGAGGAGAAGAGCCATACCTTCTTCGTCTGAAGTACACTGGCGTAGTATCCATTTTGATGGCCCCAAAAGTAGGACACGCGTGCCAACTTTTGTGACCCCCATGCCCGTATAGAGTATAGCGTATAGCGTATACCTCTATGTGAACCCAGCCCAAGAGACTGCGGTGCAGTGGACCAAACTCTTTTTGGATAAATTAACTTAAATGAGATGCACTCTAGTCTCTTCCGTAGTCATGCTCAGTACCGACCGATCGTCTCAAAGACCTTCCACATACCAACCTTTCCCTGCTACCGAGTTCCAGCTTTCTCCTGGCTGTCGCTGTAGGTTGCACACCAATGCTAGGTCCTTCTGTGCCTTTCGCCAGGACTCCAGTCTTTTTTGTACCTTCTCGAGTTTGTGATTAGCTGGACTGATGTCGCAGTAGGGCCTATCTAGCAAACATGTTCATGGGTAAAGTCATGGTCTGACCCATTTGTTAGCCTAGTGTATGCACAGATCATTGCATTGGCTGGTTCTGCGAAGGTGTAAGGTTCACTAGACCTCCAAGCCACTCTGAATTTGGAGGAAAGAGTCTGAATTTTGGCCATTCCCAGCTCTCATGTCAATAGGATTTTCCTATTTTCTTGGTAATTTTGCTACACAATCCTATGGGAACTGCTCTTTCTTTCCTACTTGTGAGCAGAATCATCCCTACACATATTTTTTTAGTCAGTCTTGCTGGACTCTCTGCTATTTGACAAGCCTCAGCTTCTACAACCACCCAAATTGCCTCAGTGAGCAATGTAGGATAAGCATTATACACTCCGAATCGGATATCAGGGTCCTGAAATTGCATCTATGAAATGGTCTTTAGCTAGAACATCTTGCAACTTCGCCTTTGCTGTGCGATACGCCCTCCTAGTAAGGTGCCGCACCGCTTGCCCCAGCTCTGGTAAGGATTCATCCTTCCCCCTCCTCCTGTTTCTTAATTCTATACGATGCATCTTGGTTTGGTTTTCGGGTTGAAACCTAATCATTGTTGCTAAATCTTTACTCCAAGTTTTCATTCTAAGTTTCCATGCTCCGCGGTGTCCTTCGCAGCATTTGAAGCCCTTTTCTTTCTCAATTTTGACTCATTGCTGAGCTTGTTTGTGATGACATTACGGATGGCAGAAACGTTATATCTGGGGAAGTGTTGCTGGCCATAAAAAGTTGAAATAAGATAAAGGAAGGGAAAGCAAAGCAATGAAGATAACTAATAAGAAGGTAGACTAGAATAATGTATACATGTAGGTCCTATATTTTCCAAAAATGTGATTTTGCTGAAGAATGCCACGCTACACTGCATTCAGATTTCTCACTTGTGGGATAAAGATCAAAACTGTATGGGTAATCTATTTGGACTGAATTGACAGCTGCGACTTGGTGAACTAAACGTTCATGAGAGGAAAAAACTAGAAAATAGAAGCAAACTTTAAAGGACGGTTCACAAAACAGATTTAGAAATATGCAACTAATGTGGATGCCATGTATGTCAGGTTATCTTTGATATCATTTAACACAAAGGATCTTTTTTGCTAGATCTGAAAATTTTAATGTTAACCCTATTTTAACTGGTCTGCTATAGAGACCAAGTTTTAACTGGGGGGGGGGGGGGGGTAATTTGACTTCCCTTAAGATCTCGGCTGCCGATGGCGCAGTCGCCACAAAATTTTGCGTGAACATAGTAGAGCCGGATGTCAACTGCAAGATTACATGGTAATGCAATAGAACAATATTGAATTTCTATTTTAAGTATATTGATTATGCAAATTTATGCATGAAATCATATTTTCACCTATAACTCCATCAAAAAGACTGAAGGATTGCTAATTTTTTTTGTGTCAGAATTTCTCAAGATACATCAAATGAAAATCAATTCAAATTTTCTCTTTTTTATTGTTTTCTTAATTTCTTAAGTATTTCATTTTTTTCAACCTTTCGTTTTGTATTGTTTATTTGCCAAAATTTGTTAGCCCACTGCAACAGCACCTTCATTAGCATCTTAGATAATAATAATAATAGTTATGATAATGATAATAGTAATAAGAACAATAATAATGATTATAATAATAATGGGAAATAATGATAAAAAATCTTCATTAATGTCTCCTTCGAGTTCAATCTATTTCAGGTGAAGTTTCCATTGCTGGAATTACTTCTCCCATTTGATGTGTGTGATGGAGTTTGGGAATGTAATTTCATACTTTCCTTTGATATTGTTATTAAATAGGTTTTCTGAAATACATTGTAGAAAACAGCAAAAATGAAACAAGACAAAGGTTAAAGCAGTGTGTAGTAAATTCATGTATGATTTCCGACTTTTCTGTGATCATTATAATGTGAAATATTTATTTAAAAAAAATCAATGTATTTCGCATCGAGAATGTTCTGTGTGATATTATGTGATTATTCCATGTACTGTAGAAGTATGACAAGAGGACACAATGTAAATTTTATTTGAAACAAAGAAGAGTACTGGACTCATTGGTATGTTATGTAAAAAAAAAAAAAAAAAAAAAAATGTATGGTACGTGTATTTCGTACCTGACAGTGTTTCTCGCGTAACGCCATGCAAGTACACTGTGGTCTGGACGCAGCCCATGAAGTCCTGTACCATTATGTTTAATTCCTTGTTAAAGAATCAATCACCCACGCTATTTGGTCCTGTATCCGGTAGCAGTACCGGGGCAGGCGAGCGTTGAGGGCTGAACAGGTCTACACTGTATTTCGAGGGTACCTAGATCTAGAGCTGTTATCAAGCACTACAGCACTTCTCTTGGAGAATCCACTCTGAGGGGAGATGTAACCCTCCAGATAACCTTTATAAATCCTCTGCCGTTAGCTATAATGTTCAATATCATTTTTTTTTTGACATTAATTCATTCAAATTCATTCAAAGTATGCATTGCTTCTCTTACACTATACATCTCTGTGCGTAAAAATAATTTGTACTGTACAAATTGTTCGTCTTTAGTTCATTACGTGTATACTTTGTATGAATTATCACTTTTTGTTCGATGGAAATAAAGTAATTGAATTGAACTGAATTGTGGTCCCACCATTGTCATCATTGTGATCATCAATTGTGGTTAATTATGTCAGTGTAAACCTTCTCAAGGGAAGGCCATCCAAAGATAATCGGCGAGCAAGCAGCTTCGATGCACTTTATGATAATATTTCCCTGCGTCGAACTTCCCTTAACCCACTTTAGCACTAAAATACTGCATCATAGATCTTTGTCAATGCCTAATACAGTTATACTTCCATGGTGAAACACCATTCATTGTAATCGACGAATATTAAGAAACTCATGTTGCGCAAAATTGTGTGAACAAAGTTTGAGGCTATCTTTTTTGTATCTCCAGTGACTAGAAGACTAGCAACTCTGTGTTGGTCATCCGCAGAATTTGAAGATCGAGCTGTAGAAAGAGTGAGTGTATTTCCGAATCTGTGTGTGCGTGGTGTAATGCGGAGTACTGTTGAGTGGACAGCTTTTGGGATGATTTTCGTTATTCCGTAGTTTTTATCGTTAATCCGAAAAAAGATATAAGGTTCGTTACTCTGAAGGTTCGTTAATCCGAAAATGACATAAGGTACATAATACCGAAGGTTCGTTATTCCGAAGAACACATATTCCCTAGATCTAGATGTTCATTAATGCGGAAATGAATTGGGTTCGTTATTCCGACGGTTCATTAGTCCGAAAATGAAATGAGGTTCGTTACGCCTAAGGTTCTTTAATCCGATAATAATGATAATAGTAATAATAATAATGATAATAATAATAATGATAATAATAATAATGATAATAATAATAATAATAATAATAATAATAATAATAATGATAATAATGTAAAAAAAGGTGCATACATGAACCTCTGGAATTATGAACTTTTTTGTCATTTTCGGATGAACGAATCTTCGGAATAGCGAACCTTCGGAAAAACGAACCCTTGTGTGTGTATGTATGTGTGTGTGTCTGTGTGTGTGTGTGTGTTTCTGTTCAGATTAATGAAGCTTTGGACTAACGAATCTCCGGAATAACAATCCTCATTTAATTTTCGAATTAACGAGCCTTCGCAATATTATAGTAACGTCAAACTTGACACGAAATGAAGTATACACGCTTGTAGCCGCAATTATTGTCTGTCATTCTTCTCCATTTATTTATTTCTGACATAATTATCAAAAGTGAATGATACGAACAACGCATGTCACTCGATCTTCGTGTAATGGTAGCAAACTATACAGATTCGCGAAGATTTCAAAATTGTTTGTGTCTTGTGTAGAAAGGAATATACATAAATAAGCTTGCTAATGAAGAGCAAATATATAAAATATGCACCCAGTGCATTTTACGAATTCAACTGCAAACGTGAATTGCAATAGACAGATATAAAAGGCTCTCACGCAAATGAGAATTTCAAAATTATTCAGTCTACATGACGATGAACTACAAGCCCTCGATAACTCCAATGACGTCATAATAAAAAAATGCACTCTATTACCACACATGATGGTGCTCATTCTGGACAATGTTTCTTGCGTGACAAGTAAAAAAGTACTAGTATAAATCTGAACGGTGACTAAAGATTTCTTACACGCATCGTATTAAAAGTGGAGAGTTCTAACTGTCAGGATTCCACTTGCAATGTATTTTCTCCAAACGTAATGCACACTGGAAATGTAAGATTCAGTTGAATTCGTTTCACTATTCAGAACTCTATAACTAAGCGATGCAATGCTTCATCCGATAAAAAGAACACTGTTTGAGATTCCTCTCCCTGAACAATTTGTTTTTAAACACCATATTTTATTCAAATCGGTTTCTCATCCAATCAGGTGACTTTGCTTATATCATTTTAACAATAAACCAGTTTATCAATACATTGTATTCCAAATGTTTGCATTTCTCTATAATTACAAAATTATCGACGACTTTCCCTGGCAGCCAGAAGGCTTGCCCGGTGCCTGCCCGACACAGCAATAAATATTGCTTGCAAAGTGCAGTTCACGTATTGAAATGCACTGGGTATTTTCAGGTAGATACAATAACTTGCTATTTCGTCCTTAGAAGAAATTCCCCGTCAATTTGAAAGTACTTGTAAACTGTCCTACATCGCTACATAATGTGATGTGCTTATATTGCGCTGGCATTACATTAACAACGTGAGCATTCATGCATTGCCGTACTAGGCATTTTGACGTCTATTACGTGATTTTGGTACAGCTATACATGCTATTCTGAGGAAAGTCATGATTTGAACGCGGTTACTAAATCAGCGAAATTCTGGCACAAATGCGGACCACCAGATTTTAAAATAAGTATTACTTTAAGAGATTTACGACCGTTGAAATCACCGTTGACTGTTTTGACCAGCAGTGTGCATGCTCTGTAGAAATATTTGCAAGTGTTATAAAAGCTGTGGTAATTGCACATACTCTGACGGAACTTCATTTACAAAACCAAAATTCAAAATCAAATTCAAATACTATTACGTCAAACTGCAATAATTGCAAGTATAAAAGAAAAAAGAAACAAAGTAAAACAAAAACAGGTCCACTGTGAACTGAAGTCATGCGCAGAATGTCCCTTCCGTCGTAATAGGTAAAAAATTAAAACAAAACAAAACAACAAACAAACCTGAAATCAATTATGTTACTAAGAACAGCCCTCAACAGACTGAGGATTGTGCGAGTGCACTTGTGTACATATTGATAAAAGATACGATGACATGAAGTCTAAGTGATGTCATTTCATACTTAACTAATTTAGAGATAAGTATTGGTCACCTAAGGCTGTTTCATTAAGCTCTTTAATCAATCCTAAGTTCAATTAAAATGATCTTAGGAACAACGTTACGATCAATCAGTCCTCAGAAGTTAGGAACTGTTTTACTAAGTCATTTGGGAACAATATCTTGCGCCCACCTTCCCACATTGTATTATACATCTTGAATGTCTATGTATCTTTCCCAACTTCACTAGATCTGATCTGAACCAGTCCTAACTTTTGGGTTCATCAATATTATTGGTTCCGTAGAGTTCCCATGTTGGTGACACGGGCCCTAGCTCAAGCAAGTGTTTCAAGGTTCATTTCTCGCTTTTTTTCTCCCGACATTTTTCTAAACATTTCACGGAACACAACATACTTCTGTGATTTCAAACTTACAACAGCATGACATAAAAAAAAAAGATTCATAGATATTATGATATTGCTGACGTACAATAGATTCTGTTGCTATATTCAGTCGATCAGAAAGGCAATGCATGAATCGCTCAGTGCCGAAGGAAAAAAAAATCCCTCAGAATATTCATCTTCATAAAGAACAACCAATTAAGCTCCAAATTCCACGGAGTTGAATATCATCAAATAAACCAAAACGAAACTCGCGATACGCGAGTTGCTTTATTACCAAAAAAAAAAAAAGAAGATAAATAAAAAAAACTAACTAATCAAATAGGAATCAGAATTAGAGATAACTCCTTAGTTTGGTACCACCACCATTGGTATCATAATCAACGTCCTCGTTTTTAAAGTACCGCTTTAGTTATTCTTCATCATCATCACCGTCAGAATCCTAGACCTACAGCTCACAGACCCGACATGCCTGAAGTGGACATGTTCATTTTCTTACTGTGCTGTCATTGTATTTGTTACTCGTTTTAATTCTCGTCTGACGCTCAAGAAATGAGGTATCATAGCTTTCAGTTAGGGATATGTCTGTCGTTACTCTTGTATGAAATTAAGAAGAAAGACTAAATTCCGCATATTCACAACTTCAGAAAGTGAAATTTGCATATTGATATAATGCACACGGTCACAGATTGCATTCAATCTATTGCTACTGTCTTACAGCCAAATAAAGTAAACCCACAAACACATAACACGAAGTCATCAAATCTACTCTTTATAGTGTGCATCGTTACCCCACCCCCCTCTCCGTACCCAAACAACAACAACAACAAAACAGCAACAAGAAAATTGCATGATACATGCAATTCATCGTATCGCAATTTATTGCATGATACATGCATTTATCGTATGGGACGGAATTTTAAGTTGTTACGATGTCCGTCTAACTTTATACTTTATAAATTTATACTATACTGTATGTTTAATCAAATTGGGGGAAAATGGACAAGTGAGAGGGAAGGAGATACAGACACAGACACAGACACAGATACAGACAAACAAACGAATAGACAGAAACTAAACCACATACTAAAAAATTCGCTCAAACGCAGACACACAACCCTTTCCTTTGAAGTTCACTTATCATACAGTGTGGCGAAATCCAGTCTAAATAGTAAGTTAGTCTAATAAGAAAAAGAAGAATATTACGAGTTCAACGGTAAAATTCTGATGGAAATAGGGTGAAAAATAAGGAAGTTATGACATTTTGAAGTTTCGATAATTTTATTGGGAAACAGTTCTTGAACGATCAATATGAATATTCAAATGGCAAAGTGAGCATGTCGTCCCTCACAACTTGCCCTATAGTTTGTACACAAAATCGTGAAATTTCCAGTTTTTCATTCAAATGCAATTATGCTCGAGGCTCAAATCCTGATTTATCTAACTGATCACTACTCTGAAGTTATTCAACCACGAATAACATCATGTTCCTGACTTCAATGATAGAAATATTGAATTTTCGTCATTTTTTGTACATGATCAATAGAAAATTGTGAGGTTATTACATGGTTAGCTCACTCAATTGCATATTCATATCCACTGTATGAGAACTGTTTTGCAAAAGTTAGCAAAACTTCAGTGTCATAACTTCCTTATTTTTTATCCGATTTCAGGCATTTTTTTACTGTTGAACTCGTAAGATGTTACTCTTTTTTATCAGACTATCTTATATTTAGACTGGATGTCCCCTTTAAAGGGCTGGCCATCTGATATACAGTGAATTGCATGAGTCCATGCACACACGAGATTACGTGCATGCTTATGTGTGAATCCTGTCGAGAACTACTTTCTTAATACCATACTCTAAAAATGAAAAGGTAAATCAACATATTAATGTTGTCACTCCTTCAGCCTTTAGTTAAATGTTCAATTTAACTCCCAAAATGTTTATCTGCCATTTCAGAAATGGTAAATCCAGCATTCTAGGTGTCAAATTTTACTTCCAAAAAGATTGGAGGAGTGCAATTTTAAATGTTGATTTAATACCATTTCTTTTGTTAGAGTGCATACATACTTCTTAATGAGCAGTATGTTTCGAGCAAAATGTGCAATGTGAAAGGAATCATACAACCTATGGGACATTATTTTTTATTTGTGGGTATTAAAGCAAGTGACAATAGGACTTGTTTTCTTTTTTTGCGCAAGGAAGATAAACTTTCCTCAGAGAATGATGAACTGTCATTTCATTTCATTTCATTTTTAGAGTGTATACGCACAATAATTGTCCCTTTTCTTAACCCTAACTTACCTGGGCTATTTAGCAAGCTTGAATTCCTGGGGGGGGGGGGGGCATTAAGGCCCCCCCCCCTTCAGATCTCTGCCGTTGATTGCGCGATCGCCGCAAAATTTTGCATGAACATAAAGCCGGATGTAATCTACTAGACTGTTAAGTTAAATTTTCAAAAAATATGCAGTTTTTATTTTAAATTAATTAATTATGCAAATATATGCAAAAAAACTCATTTTCGTCTATAATTGGCTTATAAAAGCTTATGGAATGCTGATTTTTGTTTTAAATATTCCTAGTGACATTCCGAACATTTGTGCGTAAAAAAAATTCAGTATCAAAATTAATTTCTTATGTTTTTTATTGTTTTATCATTTTTAATGTATTTCTTTGTTTTTTCGAACTTTTGTTTTTGTTGTTTTTTCAGCAGAATTTGTCATACACATCTTTAGAAGCATAGCTATACTAAAATACATTTATTTCAGCCATCAAAATTAAAAATATGAATCTTTATATGAATTAATTGAAAAAACACAATTTGTATTGACTTTGTACACAAAATCACGTTTTTGAGCAATTTTGGGGTGGACGAACATTTTTTGAAGGGGCGTGGCTTCGGAACGGTATGCCCGGTCGCGACAAATTTGGTCTCAAAAGTTGTGCGAGACTTGAAAGTAAAAAGTCAGTGAGCGGCGCGGTCAAAAAATTTTGCGCGGCGGAATGGTCGCGGAATTTGTCGAGGGGGGGGGGGCATTATGCCCCCCCCCCCCCCCCCCAGGTAAGTTAGGGTTAATGAGCAATGTGTTACGAACAAAATGTAAAATATGAAAGTAATCATACGACCTATGACAATAATATTGGGGATAAGAGAGTGACAATACGATTCTTTTCGCTTATGAAAGATAAACTACTCAGCGAATGAACCGTGTAATGACACGGATATTAGCCCGTTGTGTTTTGTTAGTGGCGTTTGGCACAGCAACCCCCATAGCATTGTACACACTGTCCGAAGTTTCTGACACTCGGTTGCTGAAACATACCTTTCACATCTGCGTTCGTCAGTTTCGTGGGTTTTTTTTTTTGACAAAGATAAAAAGAGTTGGACATAGTATAGTGTTGCGACAGAACAACAGAACTACAGAAAGAACCGAATAGAAAGAAAGAAAAAACTTCTAGTCTTCTTTCGCGCCGTATATTGCTACAGAAGGGCACGCAGACCTGCTGAATGCCTTATATTGAAGTATCCCGGGAGTATCTTCTCGTCAAGACTTACAAGACTTGACAAGATTGATTTCAGCTTATCGACGCCGAAGAGGGCGCGATAATGCCTCACACCATTGAGCCGATTAAGCTGCGTGACAGCTTAGCCCATTCCACATTCGTTCAAAAGGAAGTTATCCTGTCACGTACTAAAAGTAATCCTCGTCCCCTGTTATCCGCGACCACCCCCTTTGCATCATCATCCTCATAATACTTCCACGACCATTCATCGCTCCTTTTTTCCCAAACATGCAAGATTGTAGTTCATTCATTAGGCATTACTGTATCCATTTTGTAATATGTAACAATTAATATGAGTAATGGCAATGATGGTATTGTAATAAAACTGTGATAATAACTGTTACGTAGCAATAATGATAATGAGAATAATGCTTGTCTTAAACAATAAAAAAGTCACAAGTAAACGAATGATAAGACTGTCACATTCCGTGAAGCAATTTATCGACTTCTTCGGTATTTCTCGATTTGCAAGAACCAAAAATTGTGGAAACTGAGAAGTACAAAGATGCTAAACATTCAACAATTCGAAAAATTCGACAAGATTGTGTAGATTATATCCAACGAAGATCCAGTCATAGTCGTGGACGGTGCGATGAAATACAAACCAACAAAAGTTCAATAAACTTTTTCTCTGTTCATACAACTGTGACGTCAGCCAATGAACCGATATCCCGGTGAGCGCATCAACAGTAAAAAGTCGTTATTGTCTGTCGCTGCAGTGGCCATCCTTCCATAAGGACGTTAGATGCCGCTATAAGAGTTCGTACTTCTTGAGGTTCTCTCTCTGAATAATATCCTCACAGTAATGGAAGACTTTCTTGATGTTCTCCGTGTCCACCGCGCACGTGTAGTGAGGGTAGCAACACTTCCGGAATTTGATTTCCGTGTTTTGCACCACGCTAATATTCTAAAAGAGAGAGAGAGAGAGAGAGAGAGAGAAAGAAAAGGTACTTGAGAAATAATAGTGATAATAGTAATATATATATATATATATATATACATAGAATATATATAATTTGGGGCATAGGGGGAATTTCCATGTGAAAACCAGGTATCCTAAGGGGAATCCGTCCTTTGGGCGAAATATTCGATTCCCCTTAGCGTTTTCAATGCTTGTTTACGAGTTTTCCTGTACCCCTACACCCTTGAAACTGCGCGAAATGAAATGTAGAGGGCAGCAGAAAATATTGCACTATGGGAGAGTTCTCCTAATGCACCCTATATTTTGTCACATGAATTTGTTATGTAATTCACCTTAGCGCATTTTAATACACTAAGGGCAATTGTTAATATACAAAAAATCTATGATGCAATATTAATCATATACAACAAAGAAAATAATATTCTTTGGTTATACAGTAAAGTGTAGATAGGCTGCTAGTTTTCATTTATCAATTAGGGATCAGTTGTTTCATTAAAATGTTTGTTTTTGTCTTTTTTATAAAATTCTCCCTAATTACCAAATTATCATAAAAATGTTAACAAATTATGAAATTCCCCATATGCCCCCAAATAATTGTCATTGAGTGTGTGGAATGAGATGAGATGACGTCATGCGGAAAGAGATATTCCAATGCAAATGGCCGGTTTCGAAGTCTATTACCGCCAAAGTATGCCAATATGATTATCACCTTTGTACAGAACTCTGACGACGACACAATAAAATAGAGTCTGACACTTTCCAGCATGGTAAACGCTACAAGCCACTGAAATCATTAAACACGACATGTCTTTCGTTGTTGTTTTGTTTTGTTTTGGTGTGTGTTTTTTTGTTTTTTTTTTAGCTCTAGGTGCTATTAAAAACTAGAACGTGCGCTACATTTCCAACACAAATTAAACATAAAAATATAATACATACTTATGTAAATTACACATAAATCTATGAATATTCATCATCGTGTCAAAGACATGGTTTTCTTTTAGGTTTTTTTTAAAGCTTTTTCATTGTTTTTCATCCTGTTTCATATTTGTCACGGTTGAATAGGACTCACTGTGAACTTGTCCTTGATGAAGCTCTTGGCCTTGAAGAATTCCCTGCTCCCGATGAGTCCCAACTCGGGAAATGCTGTGGGGAGGAGGGAGGGGGATCAAAACAACAGGTGTACAGTCTATCTGTCACAATAATACATATTATTGATGTGTAAACGATTTTGCTTAATGATCGTTGAGCAAGTGATTTCTTTAGAATGGAAAGCGGATAGTCGTGCTAAATTCATCTCACTCGAGAACAAACAAACAAAATCAACAACAGGAGTGTAATATATCATATCTCTCGATGAACTAAATTAGTACTATTTTCCTGACCAGGTCAAGTTAAACTTGCTACAAAAATGACGCCGCAGAATGCAGATCAAAGAGCAATCACGTATGGTAATGATGTAACTCGTAAAGGTAAACCGTTCCTATAATACGGAAAACACAATTGTTTGATGAAAAAAAAAATGAGAGCATTCCCAAATATTTATCGCCATGTCTATATCCCATAACAAAGACACATTCGATAACGTTGTAACAACACTAAGATTGCACCTTTAAACAGAAACAGAAAGGAGTCATCCTCGAAATTGAAAGAACATTGTATTCCTTGAGCTATATTGGTTGTGCAGAATTCCACAGTTTTCTCCAATGGATTTACTATAGGCCTATATGTAAAATATTTCGGGCAAGTCAAGATTGGTGTAATGCTAACTTGGTTCCTTTTTGTTTGGGGGGGGGGGGTGTTTAGATTATGACTCAAAGCTCATGAAATATAAGGAGAGAAAGCTGTGCAGACGTGGCTGCATGCATCTGCTGCTTAACCTTCTTATATAGGACCAATACTTTCTACTATCACTGATATTGTTTGACGAACAGGCTGCCCGCGGTGCTGAGAGTTTCTTTTTTTATCAACCTGTTACGAACCACGATCACACTCACATACAGTATATAGCTCTGTCAGATTAATCTATGTGGACTTGAATTACATAGGATGGTTATATAGCGTAATGGCGGATAGCCACGTGGTTGTTGTACCTGATTCCTTTCGGCGCTGTCTTTCTTCCATCGACCTGGTAACGAAACACCCACAGCACTGTTCCTCCACCGGCTCAATGGTTGCTGTGAAAAAAAAAAAAGAATTGAGGAGAATGCACGTTAGAATATTAAAATGTCTATCAAAAAACCAAACGCACACAAGCAATACCACTGTATGTACGTGTATTAGCATTGGGCATTAACATTGGGTATTAACTTGGGCTTGCGTGTTTCTGTGTAATGATTCATGGAGGAGATTCACTCTTGGTAAATCGAGGGAGATTGAGAAGATGAAAAATGTCATCACAGTTGTTACATTCACACATTTTATTATATATAACAAAAATAAGTTTGTCTTAAATGAGAGAAGTTCATAAACAGATACAAGTCCCGTTGGAGTCGGTGTCATTGTAAACCTTGTCACAAATGCGTTCCCGTTTTTGTTTTTGTTTGCATAAAAAAGCGCAAAAAACTACGAATGTAATTCTTATAAGTTTGAATCAACATCAACATTTCATTAACATTTATGTTACGCGCTATGTCCTAAACAACCAGGGAAACAGAATAAAGCGCAGTAGAAAAATTACAGAATCAATCATAAATTATCTTATCAATTTCAAAAAGTCCTTATTCAGCATAAGCTGTTTATGTATTTGTTCACATATATTATGATGTACGTAAAAATGTATCAATTAGCCACGCCGTCACACAAATATGATGATCACTGTTGATTACAGTATGCACTCACGTGGTGGAGTGTATTCAAGGTACTCTGGAAAGTAAGTCTCGATTCGAGTTCTGCCATTAGCTATTTTCTCAGCCAGGATATCTTGCTTGTTGAGGAAGAGGATCACAGATGTCTCCTTCAAAAATCTGGTTATATGGAGAGAAGAAAGCACGCAAGAATTACATCTCTCTATGATATCTAAAGAGTTTGATCGCAAATCAAGTACTATACGCCATATATTTCGCGATTCTAAATTTCCGCGAGTCAGGAATTCCCGACGATTTCGCGAGTGGTTAAATGCGTGGAGTCTTGTACTGAACGGAGAAATGTACACGCGTATGTTAACATTCACATCGGGATCAGAGTCAATATTTTAATTTCTTTAATATCTTTAATTTCGCGAATAGCACCCGACTCTCGAATAGCACCCGACTCTCGAATAGCATTCGACTCGCGAAATTCGCGAAAATAAAAACCTCGCGAAATATTCGGCGTATACAGAACTCCATGCGTTTTGATTTGAGATGTGTGCTATTAGATCTGCTCTAAATGAACAAAAATATAATTGGATCTTTTAAATCACAGCTTCAAGAATATTCATTCCGCTTTATGTAACAAGTGAGGTATCTCTGGAAAGGTTTCGTTCTGCCTTATCTGACAATGGACTTTCATTAATATGTTGAAAATTGCTCTTAAACCGTTTTGAGCTCAATCTCTTCATTTTAACATTATTATGTATGTTTGATCATAATAATGTATATGCACAATATACCTTCTTTACAAGGCAGAAGATATGAGAACAACCCTATACAGCTATGCCTGTAATAAGTTGAGAGAACGTGTGCGTTTAATATAGCTCAATAGTAAAAAAGAATGGGATTCACTTTGCCTTTACTTTATATCGTTCCACCACAGTGCCAATTGTGCTGCTTTATAACCCAAGGAACGGATGGTTCGATTTCCTCAAACCTCATTGATGTTGATGTTCGTCACACTTGTCCTCTACATTCACTGACTTCATATCATCACATGCCTGGTATAAACCCTTTTAACTAATCGATATACAATGTCTGTTATGGCTACGACAATGTACTGCATTGGTCAATATATGACTTGTATGTATGATTCAAAGTAGAAAACATGGAAGAGGTGTAATGGTAGCTATACAGTACACTACTATACAGTAGCTATACAGGGTACTTTAATACACTTTTCCAAGATGAATATATATGCAGAGCTTAAGACGCCAAAGCGAAATTCATAATATTTCTTTTTGTGCGGACAGGAAAAGCACAAACAAACAAACTGAACTTATTTTCGCCAAGTTCACGCTAATGTTCTTTTAAAGCTGAAAGTTTAATGATAATCACTTATCAATGCTATCGCTTGTTCATTTCAATTAATCTTAACGTTAATTTGAACATCGATGTGTTCACAATTCATTCACTTCTAGAGAAGTACAATGCATGGATAATACAGGCATAAATGTCGAGCTCCGAACCTGTTTTTCCATAATCTCTCGTACAGTGACAGTGACTCCATTAGTCTGTTCTTTGAGTCGTCCTCTCGTAGATTCAAATCAAATCCACTGCAGGCAACCACAAAAATCAAGGCAGTGATATCTGTAGTCAAGCGAAAGAAGCAGGGGAAAAGAAACAAACGAATTGATTAAACTTGCTGCAAACATCCACATACACAGTATTGTTCTCTATGACATGACAGTGAAGTGAAGAGTTTTGACTGAAAAAAAAATAGATAAACGCCATTTTTAACGGTTTCAACAGAAACGTCAGCATCAAATTGAAAAAGAAAGAAGAAAATGAAACTTTTTCGGTTACACTGCTCTTAAAAAATCTTACACATAAATAAAATGTTGTAAATTATCACAAAAAAATCTTGTTTTCTTGATTTTCAGCAGATTAATTCTTGAATTTATCGAGTTGTTTGTTTTTGCATTAAAATTCTTATTGAATTTCATTTTGATTACAATGCATGAGATTGATTTGATTGATTGATTGATTGATTGATTGAGAGAGAGAGAGAGAGAGATGATTGATTATTTCAAGTTTTACGCCTTCTATTTTTCCAACGTTAACTCATAATAATATCACTTTAATTTTCATGCTTGTGCATTTTGTTTCTCTTCAACTTTCGAGATAGAAAATAATTATAATATCACAAGTTATGATTTTGTGCGCAGAGCCTACCTATGTGATTCTTAGCTACGAACTATGACGTAACAAGTGTTGGCAATCAACTTTCTTAAAATGAAACGCCGATCTACTTCTATCAACATGATAGTAACATTTTTTTTTCCTACAAACCTGAGAAACATTGGATCCACTTCTTACGCTCATCCCGCTGTCCACCAACATCCAGCATGCTAATCGTTAACAGAACAAAGTTAATAGAAAGTTAGCAATAGAAAAATGTAACTCTAGAGAGAAAAAAAAAATTGAGCCAAATACTTCTCAGCGTTTCTAGATAAGGTAAATCTACATAACTGTCATTTGACCTGAGCAACAACAATAAATAAAGTTCACTCTGAAAGCAAAATAAGCACAGTCGTACCACGAAAAAAAAAAAACAAAAACATAAGCTGTAGGATGAAATACATGACTTTTTACGAGATTTATATTTTAGTTTTGTTTGTTTTTTCTTAAAAAGATTCTTATATTGCTCACTTCAGAAGACCGCACTTTCAGCTTTAGTTAAAGAAAATCGTACGTCGCAGAGGACAATGCAGTCATCAAGATAGCAGTTGAAATGCTCCCTTCTCCTAAGGCCGCCACCCCCCCCCCCCCCGGTAAATAGGCTACTTATCAAGCGAAAATTGCCATGTACTCGCCGAACGTTCAACTATATTCATGAACGTCCCATTGCTGAATCGATCTTCTTCAAGGTTTCATCAATCTGTCATTTCGTGGTCGTCGCACTTTATATCCCACTCGTTTTTACAAAAGATCGGGTGTGGGCGTGGCTGAGGGTGGGAACAGAGAGGAGAAGACGCAGTAACCATGGTAACTTACTGGAATGTGACGTTCTTGATGTCAAACCATGTTTCCACCACTCCTGTTGTCACTTTCCTGGTCCTGACAATATCCTGTTCGCAAAATTAATATAAAACAAAAAGAAATTAAAAGCTGTCATTTTAGAGAATTAAGATCGAAACAATCATGTATGTATGTTTGATGATGTATATACGTAATGTATTTGATATATCTTATGTCTGCCGCCCTGTCTGTCTGTTTGTCTGTATGTATGTGTGTAATGATTATTATTTCATGCACGTACAGTATTCTAATTATCCTTGACTTTTCCTCTCCTCCTCCACTTCCATTTTGCTCCCACAACGTAACTAACGTAAACAAAGGAAGTATGTTACTTAACTTTACATTAACCGATAATTATGTCATATTGATGTTGACGTTCATCGTAAATTGCCTTGCAGCATTTGGGGGGGGGGGGGGGGGGCGTGGGGGGTTGCTCACTTACTTTCGTACCAATATTATACAACTGACAGTCATACCCATCATACCCATGTGGGTACTGTAACTACCAGTCTTGCGATCATCATCACTCTGTACTCTATTAACTAAATAGCAGAAGTGTTTTATAGGAAGCGTATAGTTTTGGTTGAGACCTAACTTCAGGTTTTTAATAATTTTATTTTTAGAGGGGTTGAGATAATTAGACAACGCTCATGATTTAATGTGTAGGAGTTTGAAATTCCGTGATATTTGATAAAAATTGGTTTTGAAATGGCTGTGATATCAAAAACAGAGCGACCCTAATAAGAGTGGGACCCACATTTTATTACGATTGCTTTGTTTTACTTTGTTTTTGGATATCTCAGTCATTCCAAGACCGATTTTCATCAAATAGACTTTTAATGCCTTTTAGAATGGCGATGCTCTGTACTATTTCCTAAGCGCTTTCTTGGTATCTCATAAAAGTTTAAAGCCCAATTCTCATCTCCACCAATACTATACCATCTTTTTAAGCCTTTCTGCGCCAGGGACTTTGGACAGTGTGTGCAACGCCAATGGGATTTTTGAGCTAATCGGCAGTCAAAGCACAGGCAGGGTTAACCGCGCTCGTTACTTTACACAAAAACTACAATCAATTTCAGAAAGATCTCATGCAAATATCAAAAGGTGGTTGTGTGTTTGTGTGTTTTTATCGTTATATGGGTTACATAAAAGTACTTGACCTCAAACGACGACATGGTTTCATAACGATGGATGTAAAATTAATATTATGTATCACATCATTGGTTTCATCATCCATGTATCTTACTGACGTCCCGCTGATATTGTAATTATGTTTATGGCACAAACCAGATTTTAACTGCAATGTCGTCATATCCTTTGATTAATCACGTCTGCCCGAGTTTCAGTGGATAGTTTACGCATTGTATATCCAGTCATTACCGAAATTACACGCTATGTTGCTGGCCCTTACTCCACGTAAATATCGTACAACCGAAAATGATCGATCACTTAAAATTCAATCCAAAAGAAGAATTCTGAAAGCTAATATGTTATAAACGCGAAAATGTAGGACAACAACATCAGAAAAAATACCATATGCATACAGTGCAATACCACACGATGTACACCTTTTCCCACTTCTTTTGAGTTTGAACCGTTTTTAGTTGTTTCGTTGTAAGGAAATTCTGTCATATCATTAACCATCATCATATATGTTTATTGTGACGGCCCTTGCAAGCTTTCAGCTCTGAAATGGACGAGAAAAAAAACGCAATCATTTACTCACTTGCATCTAAACAATTCATTGAATTTTTCTTCTTAGAAAAAAGAATTTCTTTATATACCATTGCTGCATTTTTATATGCATTTTCGAGTTTTCGGAAACGTTGCAGACATAAATGAAATTGACAATTGAAAATTGAAAAATTGAAAATTGAAAGTGTTTAAATTTCAAACTGTCACACTTTTTATTTTTCACTAGGTAGTGATATTATGAGCAATCATCGACTTGAAAAATGTAAGAAACGGTAACGTCACCTCATCGCCTCAAATAATCTAATTGACTGGTAAATCTCTTTTGTAGAATCAAAAGAGTACAAACGAAAGAAGACAGGATTTTTTTTCTTGCACTGCTATTTCTTGTTTGTTTTGTTTTCACACAGTGTATCGCCATGGTATTTGTTATGGGTAACCCTTTTGTTGACCAGTTATGAATATGATTTACATTACCGACATTGCTTTGTGAACAATGTGGATATTTTTTTTTAGCTGCTGTTGTTGTTGTTGTTGTTGACATAATAATGGTATCAATTCAATAATATTGCATTGTTTCATGCCTTGAGATAGGCTGGATAAATTGCATCGTTTGAAAAGGAATAAAAAAAGAATATGCTGTATATCCACTTAATCAAAGATTGTCAGTTATGTAGAAAAGATGCAGAAGATGCTGAAGTATTGACCCCCCCCCCCAAAAAAAAAAGAAATAATAATAATAATGCACTTTTTTTGGATAAAAGATAAGATCATTTATTTACAGAACTTTAAGATGATGACATCACCACCGGTTTTATGTCCGTCTTGTTGCGACCGTACTTTACTTTTGAAATATGAAATATGTGAAACTATAGAATTATGAATAAAATGATAATGAAAATGCTAGTAGTAGTAGTAGTAGTAGTAGTAATAGTAATAATAATAATAATAATAATAATAATAATAATAATAATAATAATAACAATAATAATAACACGTGTCTTTCTGATCTCGTATCTGATTTTTATTACCATGTTCTTTTTTATTTTGCAGAATACACATTTAAATGTGCTATGATTTGGACGTGCACATGTGGCATGATTATGTAAGACAGATGAGCATTAGACTGGAAAACATGACCTTTACATAGAGGATTCAGGAGGTCAATGACCTTTATACTGTATGGCCTGAAGTGACCCGAGAAGTGCTTACCTGTTCGCTTGGTACGAAGTCTGGTTCCTGAATGTCTGGTAGTTTGTCTAGAAAGCTGCGGATCGAGAGAAATCAACATAGTAGACCATTGAAATGCATTCTAATTGGGGCTTCGTCCTATTTTTGTTTTGTTTTGTTTTGTTTTGTTTCCTCACTCCGGACGCTTAGGCATTACTGGTGCGACGCGGGCCTGATATGTCAATAATCTATCACAATGAAAACACGTGGGGTCAGTGTGGATGCAGGGCGCCGGATTCGTTCTGCGTCGTGGGGTATTGACAGACCCGTTCGTCTTCTTGGATTATGGTGGATTCGGGACGTTAGGCTCACATACAACACACCTTGGTATCCTCTCTCCGCTAGACCCTGATCCTATATATCGATCTAGTCTTCGCAAACATACAGGTAGGTGCGTTTCCTTGAAAAGAACGTGCCCCGCTGAAGCTTTACAAAAGATAGAATGGCTGTGCAAGGATATGCAAAGTGTATGATACCTGATGTACGTATTGTACACATAACACTTCATCCACAGTAACTATTTATAGGGTGTCTACGCGTGCATATCGTGGTACACACACACACACACAAACGTATTCATTATTTGAGATTGACCACAAAAATCTGTGGGCATGAAGAAGTCATAGCTAGAATTACTTTAGATGACAACGATTCCTTCCCCGGGCTTATTACAAGTCTTTCTCAATGATATTTTGAACCCTTCGGGGAGAACATATTCTAACATGTTCCCCCTAACCAGTCTCCACATGTATATAACTTCCTGTCTTTGACTGAACAGGATGTACACTTGCCCGAGTGGGAGGGAAAAAAAGTGAAATATGGCCCTGGGGAGGGCAATATATTCAGATGTACCCACCAACACAGGCTGGGTTAACGCAGGATCAATTGAAGAGTTTGTTTGCAAAAACCGATAAGTCCATTTTTGAAGATTTTGAAGTACGGTCTCTGTCATAAAGTACAAAATAATACCTTTGAAATGATATATTGGTCACTACATATAAAGGTATATTTTTGAAGTTATGGTCAAAAGAAGCAAAAATTTTCTTATTATTCTCTTTATTTTTCTTGACCTTTAATCGCAAATATCTCCATTTGACAAATATGGACTTATCGGTTTTTCTCAACAAACTGTTCAATTATTCATCAAGGGAAAGAGAAAAACTCAGGGTTGCATGGGGTTGTATTACGGTTCGTTTTTTGTTTGTTTTGTTTTGTTTTTCATTCAGCACTATAAGAGGGATGGAATTCATATAGGGGGTCACTTCTCATGCATGTATAATGTGCAGTAAGTGGATATAGAAAGCATTTCATAATGCTATAGTTATATTGAAATGCGTATCGGTATTCTAGTCTATCAATGCAACTATCCAGGTAACAGACCAGATATACACAGCAAGAAAGATTTATATCATTCTGACTTTCCTTGAGAATCGGTATACATAATGGAGATTCGAACCCGACATATTATGTCAGGTTCGAATCCCGATGGAATCCGATTTTCTTTGCTCATTGTTCCACTAATAAATTATATTCATTTCTGGTCAGTTTCCTTCTGTTCGCGTTTGTTATACATACATATATATATATATATATATATATATATATATATATATATATGTGTGTGTGTGTGTGTGTATGTGTGTGTGTGTGTATATATATATATATATATATATATGTATATATATATATATATGTATATATATATATATATATGTAGTAAAAAATTTTCAGACCATAGACTATTAGATTCAACTGAAAGCCGGAAAAAAAGAGCAAGCTGCAAAATGCAAACCTTCAGATGATAATGGGAGACACTTACTACTTGGCGCTGTCTATAAGCTGGAATTCATGGGAGCGTAGGTAACATGTCTGTACTCCTTCGTCGCGCCACAGCTTTTGTGCGTTCTCAAGGAATTCCTGAGAGAAAGAGAGAAAATATAAATAAATATATATTTGATATATGAATATATTTGTATGATTCATTTTCCTTTGAATCACCTTTTATTTTCCTAAGAACAAAAATACACCTTTAGTTAACTGGATACATTATTATATTTGATATATAGATATATCGGTATGGTATGCTTTTTAAGGTGTTCTTTTTGTTGCGAATCAAAATACACGGTCTATCTAATTAGTGCATTACAGTTATTCAAAGAGGGATGCTATTCCTAGTTTTCTTTGCTCTCACGTAAATGGGCAGCTACCAACACAGTGTGTGAGAAATCCAGACGAAAGCAACAGTGTTGGAGTGTTGGACAAAACTAAGTTCCATTCTATTTTTGGACCTCATCGTATGCTTATCCACCTCACTTCCTATGTCACAACGATCTATTATCTTTTCACATCCTCGTAAACACACAAGTTATAGTTAACACTTTTCATGTTTTGGCCTTTTATGAGAGGTGCCCTGATTTGTTCAGTAAAACGAAAATTGTACATAATACCTTTTAGCACTTTTGCCATCTCTTAGTACCTTTAGTAATCTCATTGTGTATACATTATTACCATCAATATCGTATGTTCAATGAAGCTCTTTTTTGATAAATAGTTTTAGATTACTTAATCATTATGTATTCGTTATGTATTTGATATGTTTCTTAGACTGTTTAAACTGCTGAGTGCTATGTATTAATGTTGATGTTAACACAAAAGTGTAGTGTTAAATCGCCATTATGTATTCAATTTTCTTGTACATATTGTGCTGTTGTTATAAAGTAAATAAACTCAAATAAATAAAAATAAAGTCAATAATGATCGCAGAAATAGTATTCCCATGGTGTTATGTACAATACGAGAAAACCAACTACAGACAGTGCGTCAGTGTTTTGTGAAGAAAAGAATCTATAATCTAAAGTCTATCATTGATCGTTTTTGTATCTCTCCAACAACTAGTTTTGGCGATGGCGAATACATATAGATATTCTGCTGACTAGACGTCCAACATTGAATTGATGATAAACCCTTATGTAATAAAAACTGTAGAAAATACGACTTGCCATTTCAAAACCGTGTAAATTTCAGATGTCATTTCTAAAATATCGCGCTCTTTCGCGCTACAAATCGTGTCACATGTTGTAAAGGTCAAACCTCGTTGCTTTCACGGAATGTGCAAGACTGCTTATTTTTAGCTTGACATTTAAAGAGGAGAATATTACCACCGTCCGATCTAACAATCGCATCTCCCTCTGTACAAAATTATCTAGCTCAGTTGATTTCATTCTATAGCGCATTGATTGACAGGTTACTCCCGAGGAGGACCTATCAAAAAAGAATGAGAGTACTCGACATATTGAAACAAAAATATTGAGATGGTAGTGATGTTGACAAAACGTCCTTTTAGTTGACATTCCAAACTTGATGATCTGATGATAATGACCACGTTTTGAGATATACTCGCTTTTATTATAATTCCAAAAGGCATTTACACGTCGGGAAAACCCCTTAGTAAGATGATTTCTTTTTCTTCTTCTCCTCCTCCTTCTTCTTTTTCTTTGTAGTACTCTCCGTTTTAATAGGACTATATCATTGTTGGTTAACTGATCGTATAGTTGTTTTTTTTTTCAATTGTTGGTGAATATAATGGACTGATATTATTTTCGTTTATATTGAATGCATCATGACTTAAAATGATAGAGCTGCAGTCTTTCTAATGTGTTCCAAATTCCACAACAATGTAACAGAATATCTTTTTCAAGTTTTAAAATGACTTAATGATCTCATTGCTTTACACAAATTTAATATCTGATAGAAACACAGATTAACAAATGAAAAGAATTCATTTAACTCTGTTAGCCACGTTAATCTTAATATGTTTATAGGTATGTGTGTAAAAATTGTGCGCATTTCACTTATTAGAACAGTAAGGGCTAATTAAATTAGTTTCTAACGCATTATATTGTTCACTACAGTGGACTCCCGTTATAACGAAGTCCTCGGGACCGGCAGTTTTTTTTCTTTTTAAATATATATATCGAAATTTCGATATAACCGAACAAATAAACAATAATAAAATTACATAGAGCCAATAATGTTGCGGGCTTGAATGTCTATTTCGTTGTAACCAGAATTTCGTTATAACTATGTTCATTATAACGGGAGTGCATTGTATCTCCATTGTTTTCTTCTCTCTTTAAAAATACCAGGGAAACTGAAAAATCCGGGGCGCTGGTTTCCCTCGTCACGTATTCTGCGCACGGAGAAAGTTCGGCGTCTTTCAGCACCACCGCCGGTCTCAGCAGGGGCATTGCCTTTATCAGAGACTGGGAAGTCACAGAGAGGAAGATGGTGGAAAAGACATGATTATGTGACACTGATGCAATGGAAATGATGCAAGTGATGTAAGTGATTTAAAGGGGCATTCCAGACGATTTATGTAATTTCACATCATGTATTACATAAACAGATAGTGCCATGTATAGATTTGTGACATTTATTGTGGTCCTTAAGCAGACAATCCAATACCCTGAAAACCCCAAAACATGATACACAAAAGAAGGATGATGACATAGGAGGCTCACATATCTGAAAAAAAGGTTTCCTTTAATAAAAAGCGCAGCAGAAAATGTGATAGAGACAAGGATATTAGGTACATATATACTTAAGAAAGATACATTATATGATATGTTGTATATATATATATATATATATATATATATATATACACACATACATATACATACATGAGCCTATTTGTATATAAAGAAAGAAAGAGAGAGAGAGAGAGAGAGTAACGGACAAAATAGATAGTAGAAATAGAGAATGAAAAGCAAACACATAAGTACATTCGACAGGAAAAAACATTTCGAGCAACCCGAATTTGATCAATTCCAATGATAAGACAAGCAAGTACACATAATATATAAGAACAATGTCAACATGGCAAAAATATTGTAATTGTAAGAGATTGTGGGTATTTTAGGCTGATTAGCTGACTACCATTACCCAACATGCAGAATGTTTTTTTTTTTTCGAGGTTTTTCCGCAGACGATCGAACACCTGCGGTTCCATTGCCCCGTGGTGTCGCCGAATGTCTTTCATCCTACAATGCGCGTTACCGAGTAAAAGTCAGATACGATGTCATGCTCGAAGCTAGTAGATTATCATGAAAAAACCCATGTTGTCTAAACACGGGAAGTGGTTTATTCAATGCGCCACCGCGTCAAATCGGAGCTAAAAGTAGAGCCCCTTTTCATCGAAAATTGGGCGTTTTCACTTTGTCATGCAAACAATCAAAGATGAACATGAAGGGGATGGAATCCTCAGTACTTTTTGCTGGCGAGTCACTGTAGCATTGATCTGAGCTAAAAGTGGCTCCAGGACATCTTTCTATATATACCTTGTCATGTCTTGTAAGCGGCCAGGAAAGGGAAAAGGAATTAAACGTGCAACTATACAAAACCAAACTTCCACAACGCAGATCGACTGTTTTTTCTCCGGTCGAAGCGTTATTTGCAAGGCTCAGCGGTTTCAGCGAGCAGAAATAAGCTCATCATGAATTTTACATGGAATCCGCTGGGCCAAAAGATACATCATATCTGTAGTGTCGGTGTAATGTACCGCTCGCGTAGCACAACATCCTCTTACAGACCCACGCTGGGCGATGGTGAAGCGACTATCTAAAAGGTCAACCAAACGAGAAAGAGACCTGACTATAATAACGATCAACAACAGCAAGCTTAAGGTAAATTTGCATTTTGTCTGACCGCAAAGTTTCCCTCTCTTTTCGTAAGAACCTACAAACTCTTTCGATAATCATTCAGGCACAGTAAGTAATGCTGGCTCGTTGCAATTCGTAGATATTCTGAGTTCACACTTTCTGCTGATGTCACGCTTTTAAATGCGTGCTAATAGTTGGTGTTTGTGTGAATAAAAGACCGCAAGTTGGGTCTGTTTTTACAGTGTGCTTATCATCCCATTGGAATCCGTTTTGCATCTTTTTAATTGATACAATTTTGATCGAAAGTATACACGAGCTGCAGCCAGCACGAAATCGTAATAATATGCAATATGATTTGTGCTCCTCGCTTCTCACTATTCCGCTCAATATCTTATACGGTTTACTTCCACAGGGACTTATCATAATATCCAACAGTACTAGCTGTTCATCATCGCTTTTTCTTTTCCTGTAACAAACTATAGCGCCATTTCAGATGGTTTTCTTCTCCGTCGTGCGAGCAGCGCTCCCTCCGCGCTGGCGATGTGCTATTGTATCCGCCCCCACCCTTGACCTACTATTGCAATCTATTCTCGCACTCCGAGGTTAATATTGGCTAAAAATAGGCACGCTCTTCCTACAGAGTCCGCAAGCTCCCTTCCGTTCTATCTTCTTTTTCCTCCCTCTCTTTACCACCTCTCTCTCTCTCTCCCTCTCTCTCTCTCTCTCTCTCTCCATCGCGTACGAAACTTCAGAGCACTCATCCTCCCGTCGACTGAGCTGTTGCTATGGTTACGTTTTGGAAGCCATCGATTTCCAAACGGCTGATTCTCGCGCCGTTCTTACCATACAGCTGACTCGTCTCTTCTCCTACTTTCTTTCCCAGTATATTCCTGTTCTACCTCCCTCCACCGTTCACCATTAAACAGAGCTCAGCATGAATAGATGAGAATAATTACACGATTGTGTGCATGACTTACAGAATGTGAGTACATCTAGAAACATATGGGCCCGCACACTTGGTTACTCGTGTGCACAATATAAAACGGTCTTATATCAACCAGGTGCGTTTTCACACGACAACATTATTAGAGAGATTACTGTGCGAAGGCCGCGTTATTTTTCCTTGCATGATCCACACCGGAATTTGTGGCCGAGACACGTGCAAAGTATCATTTTGATGACATCCCTTAGGTGGAAGTTAATCTGGAGAACAAGGGCAAAAGGAGATTGGCATATCTCGTCGAAATAATAAAGAAATAATAATAATAATAATAATAATATCAATACAAATAATAATAATGATGATAATAATGATAATAATAATAATAATAATAATAATAATAATAATAATAATAATGATAATAATAATACTAATAATAATAATAATAATAATAATATCAACTATAAAAATACGGTCTTCTTCATTCAGGATGGCATCTTCAGTGTTGTCACTGCTCTGCCAGAGGGCCCTATAATTATTACTATCCTGGCGTTGCCAGGTGCCCATTTTCAGACACCTGGGTCGAAAGGGACATGGTGGGTAAAAACATCTTGTCTATGAACGGAAGCACTGGACGGGAATCGAACTCGGGTCCTTCGATTGAAAGTCAAGAGGCTTGTCCACTATAATGCCACACATATTGACGTATCTCAGGGCCGGCGGAGCGTTTTCAAAAGTGGGGGGGGGGGGGGGGGGCACTTCCGGGTTTCATGAGCTCACAAGCAAAAATTAAAATGAAATGAAAGATCTCTATCTATTTCTTTTTAGTGCGACTTACGCACTTCCGGGTTAAAAAAAGTGGGGGGAGGGGGCCCAAAGTGATGACACCTTTAATATGTATCCTTGTCTTTTGATAATCATCGTCACACAGACAACCGTCACAAAAAAAAGGCATGTTCTACATGCCTGTCTCCCTTTCATTTTGTGCTGTAAACATCACTTTGGTCTCTGCCCATTTTTTTTTTTCTCTCTCTCTTGTCAATCACATTCTATTAAATGACATTTGGCTGGGAATCTAAAGTGAAGTGAGCACGTGACGTTCACAGGACATGCAGTGTCACAAAATGAAAGCACACACCAAAGCTTCCATTCAGAGAAATTATTTTCCAAGCACTGGACTCTGAACCTCAGCAAATTGAATTTCCATCAGGCCTCTACATCAATGACATTTTTGTTTATACGCCTCACGACCGTGCGATCGACATTACCAAAATATAATATATACGCCATTCACCTTCGTTTTGACAAATTAATCCTTTATACTCGCGTGATGTACATTATGATTTATGTAGTTGTCTTTTTTTTGTCACCTACTTTTGTCATCTGTATGATATCATTTTGTGTGCAAGCTTCGTTGCCATGGTAACCATCCCAATCGTATACTTTGCATGTTGTTACATCAAAATGACAGTAAACAAAACAAAATGAATTGAATGAAATCGAAGGTCGCTGAAATGATCCCCATTTGACTTTCCCATTATGTAATTCAAAATGTCGCGAACTTTTGTGGTTATTGCGACTATATCTATCGATTTAAAGGGCATGGCGGTAACGATTGGAATTTGCTTTTCATTATGCCGATATAGCATCAATCCACAATAGCAATTTGTAAACGTCTTAGTTCTGGTATAAAGGTGACCTTTAGAGACAAGTTTACAGTTGTATTCTCCGATTGCCACCGAAAGGATAATCTTTCTACCAAAGGGTGTGTCGTACGTATGCCATAGATATCAGTCGAGACGAGCGCATTCAGCTCACATTACGATTCGCTGCCCCCATTGTTTCATATTGATTGGGTTATGCTATAATAGTGGAATAGTTTAGCTCACCTTACGCCAGGTTAGCGTGTTTTAAGCGCAGGTAACAGCTTTGTCCGTTGAGAGCAACTCCTTATCTATCAGTTTTAGATTTAGTTGTTGTGGCTGCTGCTGCTGCTGTTGTTGTTTTTATGAAATAAGTTTGAGATTATTGTCATTTTGCTTCTGACGAAGTGTCACAATGTGACCAATTTTACCCCCCCCCCTTTTTTTTTTCTCTCTCTCTCTCATTAGTATTTGGATCATGCTCACGTCTCAGTTTTATTTTGAATTCACTAGGTTGGGATTATTATAAAGTTACCAGTCTGCCGAGCAAGTCAATAAGACATAGCCCAGGGTTTTGGCATATTTCACACAGGTGAGTTGAATTGTGTAGGATGCAAAATATTTTGTGTTTGTGTATGTACACTGCAAAAAGTCCGGTGTTAAATAGTGAACACCGAGCTGGTGTTAAATTTTCGGTGCTCATTTATGGTGTTAAATTAACACCTCCGGGTGTCATTTCCAAATATAAAACTGTTTTTTGAAGAGTTTCTTAGTAACTGCACTTCTTGTTGATTTTTAATTTAAACAAGACGATCAAGAATTTTACATTAAAATACTAGATTTTTCAAAAAATGTGAAAATAAATTTACACCACAGTAACACCAGCTGGTGTGGTCTCTTATTGAAGCTGGACGAGTGTTAAACCATTGATATTAACACCAATAAATATCAAATCAACACCATGTGGTGTCATTTTTGAATTAACACCAGTACAGTGTCAAAATAACACCAGGTACAGTGTCAAATTAACACCACGAAGTGTCAGGTGAACACTTTTCAACACCATCACAGTGCATTTTCTACACCTGCGGGTGTGGTCCTTTATTGAAGTTTGATCGGTGTTAGATTTAACACCCATGGTGTTAAATCTAACACCGATGTTTTTACAGTGTAAGTGAGTATGAGAGTGCCAAGATATGAGAGAGATCGAGTGGGTGAGAGTGGACAGGGATGACACCAAGAGCTCCTTCCAGAAAGATGTGAGGCTGAGGAGCTGCCACCCAGGCTCCTATGTGTGTGTAGTTATAGAATATAGGATCGAAAAACCCACCCAGGCCCCTTTGACTCATTTTTACCCTACTAGCTCGCCACCATAGATAAGCAACTATCAGCATTTAGTTTTTTTTTCTTACAGCTATTAAACATTCTTCTTCCTCTTCTTCTTCTTCTTCTTCTTCTTCTTCTTCTTCTTCTTCTTCTTTTTGACGGGGGGGGGGGGGTATTCTTTTGATGTGAATGAATACACATCTTTGTATCGAGAAACAATGATCAAATAAGGATCTGTCATCATGGCACACACGTCGTAACAGCGCATGCGCTATAATCATGCATATCCATTCGACAGGTGTGTATATTTAGAGAGGATGTAGTCTGAGCTGAAGGCTACACTTACCACAATCGATTCCCGCACATTTTCCATGATGATGGGGAGGAATTCTCGCCGCTCGCTGTAACAAAAAAAAAAGAGACAACTCAATTATGTAAGTATACACGAGCGACATGTACAATATTAGTTGAGGGCACCTACAATAATCATAATACTGTGTCATGATCCAACGAGCCGACCGAAGGTCGAAGCTAATAAAAACCGAAGGCACTGGCACCCACACAAACACACACACACGCAAACACTCTCACACTCACATGTATTCTCTTTTCAACTTGTTTCTTTTTTATATTTTTTTGCGCTCTCCTGCATTACGCATATATGTTTTTAACATACATTTGAATATGAAAGCTTTACGCATTCGTGTTCGATTTAATGCTACTTATCTTGTTTGCTCTTGCGACAATCATTTTTACAGCAAATTCTTTTATTTTTTAGTTTAAATTGCATTTTTCTTGTTTGTTTGTTTCTTTTTTTCTGTAAACTTGGATGAAACTTACATACACGCTGCCACATTATGATAAACACTTCACTTTTCTTTCTGCAATAGAAAGAAAAGAAGAACTAATGCGTCGATAAAACCAAAAGAGGGCCAGAAGTACGTCGTTTGTGCATGTATACGCGGCCACCAGTGAACAATAACAATATGAAGGTCTCGGAGTGCACATCTAGTCTTATATTCAGTTATTCATTCATTCATTCATTCATTCATTCATTCATTCATTCATTCATTCATTCATTCATTCATTCATTCATTCATTCATTCATTCATTCATTCATTCATTCGCTAGATGGAAGGTTGTTCGTGTACACTTCAAACAGAGCTATGCCCTTCCGCATCTGAATACACGATGTTATTCCCTCGTCTTACTTGCATCCATTTCACAACACAGCTTGAGTACAAATCAGAGTATAGACGACCTCGTCAACTCCTTCATCTAAAAATATCTCCTATGATTCTGTCGATGTCCGGAACGTCATCTCTCACCTTCTTTATTTTCTGCCTTCCATTTTCTCTTTCTTTCATTGACCAAGGTCCTATAATTCTCGGCATTTCTCAAGGAATACAGTCCAATAGAGTGGGGGAAAAACGTTCCGTCAAACTTCGTTTCAGGGTCACTCTTGGTACTGTATACCTTTGCTTCTGTATGATTGCATGCTTAAATAGGAGCAACTAATGGATTAGGTTACAGGCCAAGATTTCAGCAGAAATTTGTTGAATGTGTCGCTGCGAGATGATGAGAAGAGAGACTGATATGGAATTTTTCCTGATATCTTAAAATCATTGGAAAAGTATGTACACACACAAGGGCACACACGCACACACATGTATATATATATATATATATATATATATATATATATATATATATATATATATATACATATATATATATATATATATATATATATATATATACATATATATATATATATATATATACATATATATATATATATATATATATATATATATATATATATATACTGCGAGAAGGGGTCTCGACCATTTACAGTACCAGTGTTGCTCCTTCATTATTTACATTCAGTGTGAAAAGAAGAGCAAGGTGGACGTGGACCTTGCTCTTCTTTTCACACTGTATATATATATATATATATATATATATATATATATATATATATATATATATATATATACACTCAGCAAAAAAAAGTAAGTTCCCCCCTAGCATTTGTGGACATATCTCAAAAAGTATTCAACCGATTTTCATAATTCAAACGGAAATGGATAAAGAATTTTATTACTCATAACATGAGTGGCAAATCACTGCCACCAGATATCATTATTGGTGTGAAAAAATGCATTTTATGTCAAAATGCATGGAAACAAAAGTTGCACTTTAGTGATTTGCAATGACTTTTACACAAATAATCAAACAATCACTCATGATTCTGAACATTTAAGCATGGGTTATTGCATATTTCTCTGTCTCTTTCTTTTCATGAGCATACAGTGAAGTATTTGATAATTGATAATGTCCACCATCCGCTTCAATGACCAGCCGGCATCTCCTCCTCATACTATTAACTAAAGTTTGTACTCGGCGCTGCTCAATGTTATCCCATGCTCTCTGCAAGATGCGCTATTCTTGCAGTGAAGTGTCATCTTTCAACTTCTTGCTCGCTTTTCACTTAATGATATCCCAAATATTCTCTACTGGATTACAGTCAGGGGATCTTGCAGGCCACTCCATACGTTCGACGCCATTTCCCTCAGCAAACTGATCTATAGGGCATGATGCAAAATGCCCACTGGCATATTAATGTGATCAACCTAAATTGGAATTACAAATCACATGGCTTCTACCAATATTTTCATATTGAGAAGGCCTATTGTTCAAAAAGTATGCATATCATCTGTTTAATAGGGAAGCACATTGTACCTGAAGAAATTCCTGAGAATTACACAATTTAAAAAGATCATTTGCTAACCCACATAGGAAATGTTTACAATATGCTTCCTATGGCCTAAAGTGCAACTTTTTTTCCCATGCATTTTGACATAAAATGCGATTTTTTACACCAATAATGATATCTGGTGGCAATGATATGCCATTCATGTTATGAGTAATGAAATTCCCTATCCATTCCCGTTCGAATTATGAACATCTGTAAAATATTTTCTGAGATATATCCAAAAATGTTAGGGGGGAACTTACTTTTTTTGCTGAGTGTGTATATGTATATATATATATATATATATATATATATATATATACATATATACATGTATGATCATTAGAAATTGTTTGTGTTCATCACCACTTTACCATGTAAAAGTAAAAAAGTCAGTATACGTGAGAAGGCTTTGTTTGGCTACGCCATCAGCCTATATCGTAGAGACGAGTATAATGCGTTTTTATGTATAGAGTTATGGGGATGTGCGTGTGTGTGTATGAGTGTATGTCTGTTTATCTGTGTGTGTGTGTGTGTGTGTGTGTGTGTGTGTGTGTGTGTGTGTGTGTGTGTGTGTGTGTGTGTGTGTGTGTGTGTGTGTGTGTGTGTGTGTGTGTGAGTCTGTGTCTGTGTCTGTGTCTGTGTTTCATGCTGTCCTGCATGGTGCCGATCTTTTACAAAGCAATGACAAACAGGCGCGTATACATGCAGTACAACTCGCTGTGCCAATAAAGTATAATATTTTTCTTTGACATGACCGATAAAGCGAACCCTGCCCGGAACAATTTGGATAAAGCGACCTGATCTATATCTGGCCTGTTTGTTATTGACTTACGAAGATCTCTTTACATGATTGGCGGTGATTTTATTAGCATGTGCCCTTGACTGCTGACGTACCTCCCAGGAACGTCTTCCAAATATAATATGGAATAATTAGGTTCATATGAAAAGTTCGAGCTGGCCTTATTTAGAGTCGGAGTTCATTCCTACTACATAAGGAGACTTTTGGAGATAAAATTAAGCTACCGAGACTTTTTGTTGAAATGACACGGTTTTCACATCACAAATTCACGGGTTGCTTGATCAAAATAATTGTTCATTAATCTATATCATTTCCTTTTTCATTTGATTGTATCCATCAAAGTCACCCATCAAAAATCTTTGTGAAAATTATTTTCTTGGGGAAGGGGGAGCTTTGTGGGTGCCAAAAAAAAAAAATGATAGAAAATCTGCGATATATACGATTGATGAAAAGGTTCCAAAACTTCTGATGTTTTAAAGGAATGGTAAATTTTTGGTTGAGATGGCGATTAGATTTTCACTTTTTACGAGATAATTAGAAACCGCTTATAAAATATTAAAAAACATGCAAATCTAAGATGAATTCAAGGTTTACTCGATGAAAATCGGTTCTGGAATGGCTGAGATATCCACACACACACAAAAATAAAACAACGTGGTCCTAATAATAGGTGGATCCCTCCTGTTATTAGGACCACTTTGTTTTGGATATCTCAGACATTTCAAAGCCGATTCTCATCAAATAAACTTTGAATTCATCTTAAAATCATATTCTTTTTCATATTTCATAAGGGGTTTCTCATTAGTTAACTCACAAAAACGTTAGAAACCTGTATACACCATCTTTAACCAACGCTATACCATCCCTTTAACCTACATTCACATCAGCATAAGTCAACACGCAATGAATACCAGGAGACCTTTTAAAATGAACACTTATCAAGTGGACCGCGTTCAGTTACTCGTGAGGACAACAAATCAAGTTTAAAGGCACATTTTGGATAATGACGACGTCAATTAAAACAGAAACATTTTCTTTTTTAATAGAACACATACTCCTGAGTATAGTGTGTGTGCCGAAATAGTTATCTCATTTTAAGTTTTATGAAATATGTCCTCTATACTATAAAACAAGTGCCATCTACTATATATTTTATACAACAGAATCAGATACACAGATGCTCTAACAGCAAATAGATACACTGAGATATATTTCATCGACATTGTCTTTCGAATGATCCTCGTTTTATCAGTTCGGCTTTTTATGTAGATCACTCTTTTCCATCTCTATATGGAACTTTTGTCATGCACCACTGCAAAGTACGGATTGTTTCTATAGTCATTCATTTATATATCTGTATCAAACTTTTATTATTTGTATTTCTTATAAATTGTTAATTATATGACTTTCGAAATGTATACACTGTATTATTATTTACATTTTATATAAATTGTTAATAATGATTTTCAAAATGTATACTATGTATTTTATACTCTTTGTTGGGTGGAAATAAAACACACTTGAATTTCACTGAACTGAATTGAAGTGAATTATTTCTCTGAAAAAAAAAATATTTTCTTCTCTTTATCTCTACTTATTACGAACCTTTCACTGTAGCCTCCTTTATGCAGAATCTTCATCTGTTTGACGATTGTACTCTTGCCAGATTCCCCAGCACCTGTTTCATGACATAAGAGAACACATTAGTACATTGATTTCCTTCAATATTGTAACGATTCACTTTATCATCCTATCACGTATGTATTTCGAATTCAGTTTCAAAGAGTAATCAGCATAACAGATTGAAAACAACTATACATTGCTATCTTTTAAAATCTGATTGTTTTGTAATTATCATTTTGTGATATCCAGCACTTTTAAAAGATCGTCATATAAACACACACACATACACACACACACACACACACACACACATATATATATATATATATATATATATATATATATGTCAAATCATAATCATTCTGTACTATACGTTATCAAAGTGGCGAGGTTGAACGTTATACAGGCCATCATCATTAACGACAGATAGACAGCGTCACATTTTAATTTCAAAAGACGATACGTTCTGCGCCGCGCCCTTTTGGAAATGCATTTTAGCCAGCCCTTACAGAGAGTGTGTGCCCATGACTTTATGTATGTGCTAGTGTGTGTCTCTGTATGTGTGTCTATCCGTCTTGGTATGTTTGTGATGATGAAATTTTATTATGAATGCCCAGTTGGTGTGTACGAATGTGATTGAGTGCTGTTTCGTATCTATACTAGTACTTTATAGATGCGTATACTACTTATCCGATAACATTGTACATAGAACGATATCGTACACTCGTATTAAAATAGACCTGGCAAACAGACCAAAGTGTAGTTTTATACATTGCTACTTGATGCCATTCACTTTATTTTTAACGTGTTTACATTGTGCCTGTCATCTTATGGCTAAGACTGTTTTGCATTCAACTAGCCTTTATTACTCTTTGTCGTGGACGAGATATCACGCATTCCATTCTGCGATGGGCTAAACACGTCTGTGACACATATCGGAGGCGTCATTTGAGGCGTTTCGCAGCTCCACTATACGGTCCCATTTTCAACCTTCGTTAATAAAATCCAATGATAATACGACGTGTCAAGTTTCATAACCAGCGCTCACATCTAAGCTCATTTGACACTGAGCACTATACGTACTACTCTTGAAATGTCTGCACCCCCATTCCTCTCCCCCCCCCCCCCCCCTTCTCTCTCCCCCTCCCTCTCTTTTTCGGTTGGTTTCAGAGCAAAAGCACGACTTGCGTTATGAGACTGATTGATACTGGAAATGTATGCTACATGTAATCTTGGGCATAAAGCATTAAAATCATCAGACAGTCATAAACAGTGGCATCACTCCTCTTTTTGATAATTTGGATGATTTTGTTTCCATAATGTGCACGCATAGAGACTATCCTATGGTATTATGCGTTCTAAGAACTGTGGCCTGTTGCATAAAAGTTACTATTGTGGTAACTTTGCCATCCAATGGTAACTACCATGGCAACAATACTCAACAGCCAATCAAAATCAAGAATTGCATGGAAGTTACCATTGGATGGCAAAGTTACCATAATAGTAACTTTTATGTAACGGGCCCCAGGTTATTATCATTATCATTATTATTATTACTATCATCATCATCATCATCATCACCATCATCATCATCATCATCATTGCTACCATTATCATTATTACTATTGAATCTCATGAGCTATAACTTTGGAAATCGTTTGTGCACAGTGATCTATATAAGAACACTTATTTGTCTTTTTTCCTGTGGTAGACCCTCATAAACATGGCAATGTCTTTGGCCGGCGTATTACATTAAACTAGATCAAGGTTTGTCGAGAGTCGAGTAACTTTGATGCTCATTACAGGGTACGCCGGCGACGGATGTAGTTAAAGTCGTTCGAGTTTTAGCATGCAACATTCATTACATACATACCCTCAGCTATGTTTAATCAAACCTGTTTAAAGAGGATATAAACTTATATCACGCAGCAATGGTGCCAGAGCAACGGTACTTTTCAAGGGCAAGAATGATGTGTAGGGAAGAAGAGACGCGTAAATCCTCCAGTGTGTGAAATATTTGACACACAAAATACATGATTGGCTTATAATACCTTCTGCCTGCCACATTTTACCAATTGCCTATATAAAACCTGGGCCCTGTTTCATAAAGCTGTTCGTAAAGTTGCGAAAAACTTACGAGTGACTAGTGATCAAAGATCTGATGTGCTATATACAGAATTTCCATAATTCAGCACAAGAACTAATCACCAGTCGCTCGTAAGTAGTTCGCAACTTTACAAACAGCTTTATTTTTTTTTTAGTGGGTCCCTCCATTTTTCGATATTTTGTGTAATGTTATATCGTCTATATCACTTCAGTCAATTTTCATTACAACATATTTGTTACCCATAGTTCCACAATTATGTTTTCTCAATTTACTTTGTTTTGATTATATGTAACCTTATTCTCTGTTACCAAAGAAAGTGAAATGTTTATGTTCTTTCGAAAAATGAAATGAAGTTTGAATTGAATTGAATTGAAAAAAAAACACCCCCAGGATACATCACCAAGAAATGCGTATTGAACAATAGGTTTGATGGAGTCTGTGACAGGCAAAGGATTTCAGATGTTTAGCTTATTAACCCCTTGAGGACGAGTCCCGAGTATACTCGGGCAAGCGTCTATGGGAAAGTAGTAATATCAAACCGTCCTAAACGGGTTAAGAGTCTTTCAGAACAGAATTGTGATATTACCGTAGACAGTTATAGGATTCCTAAAGACAACTATCACACAACAAAACACACACACACACACACACACACACACACACGCACACACACACACACACATGAACTACGCAGATATTAACACGCAACAGAAAACACGATTACGTTAACTCGTCTACCGATTGTATTATCGATCGGATGTCTGTTTCAGCCAAAGTTCGATAGATTAATTTGATAAATAAATAGAGAGAGAGAGAGAAAGAAAGAAAGATAGAGAGAGTCATAAAGGGAGAGAAAGGGATACGTGGTATAGACAAATATAGCACACTAAGTAAAGAGAACCACGAATACTGTTAAAATGACGAGTGAGATGAAATATGTGCTGGTAGTTCAGCCTATTCATCCCGCTCTATAGTTATTCCCATATCACTTGCGGAAGTCTATGTTAACTGATGTCTCACTGAATCGTCTCAATATTTTAAAGGGTAGTCTAGATGTAGACTGTATGGTGTTCAATGCGCACGCGTTACTTTTCTCCTACAACTACAGGAAAGGGAGTACATAAAAACCACGGCTGCCAGCTCGGTTGACTCTGTCCTCAACGCTGCCAATTGGCTGCGCATGCCTAGCTTCCTATCAATGTCATCTAACAGAAATGATATATGTATCATATATAATATATGTATATATATATATATATATATATATATATATATATATATATATATATATATATATATATATATATATTGGCTGGCAGCTTATGCTGAATGTATACCCTCACAGCGATTGCGTAACTTAAGCTTTTTTGGGGGGAGGGGGGAGGTTGAGATCTACACTGGGTTTTTTTTTCAGTTTCCCTGAAAATAAAGCGGTAATGCAAGGTAACAATAGTCGAGAAAGGAAAATGTATGCGAAGTGAGAGGTACTTCTTAACAATCTATAGATCAGGTAATCCTTGGGTAAGCTTGCAGGCTATCACAAGAGAAATACATCGGCAGACACACACACATTCATTTATTTTCTATCCTATCATTTACTCCTTACGCTCCTACGTATATGTATGAAAAGCTCTGTTTTGTTTTGTTTTTTTTAAACCAAGAACAGAATACTGTAAACGCATGTTCACCTATACCCGGAAGGTATCAATTTGTAATACTTAGGCCTACTCTATAATTCAATAAGGTCACTATCATGAAATTATAATTCATTTAAGAAAGCCATATGATAAATAGTCGTGTTGCATATAATAATTCCTGGGGCTTGTTTCACAAAGAGTTGTGATTGATCTTACGCTCGATTTATTGAGCGTAACTCGTTAAACGTACGTTCAATAATGCGCCAAAGTTCTGTTTCTTAAGGACACTCACGTTTGATTTCAATAAAAGTCAAGCGTAACTTTCAGTAGATTGAGCGTCACTTGCGATCAATCGCTAAGTTGTTTATGAAACGCAATTTGCGATTGAGTGCAACTTACGCTCAATCTTTACGAAACAGGCCCCTGGTTCCCTGCTTTGATTACCAAGACTTGGAAAGGAAAGAGAAAAAGCTTTAGTCCGGATGGGGGGAGTAGTTCCCTAACGGCATTGAACGG